>NC_081361.1:5436513-5544202 GCF_030684315.1 Stegostoma tigrinum | reverse complement strand
GGGAAGGGGAGGAGGGGGGGCGGGGGGGGGAAGGGGAGGAGGGGGGCGGGGGGGGGAAGGGGAGGAGGGGGGGCGGGGGGGGGAAGGGGAGGAGGGGGGCGGGGGGGGGGAAGGGGAGGAGGGGGGCGGGGGGGGGAAGGGGAGGAGGGGGGCGGGGGGGGAAGGGAGGAGGGGGGCGGGGGGGGGAAGGGGAGGAGGGGGGCGGGGGGGGGAAGGGGAGGAGGGGGGCGGGGGGGGGAAGGGGAGGAGGGGGGCGGGGGGGGGGAAGGGGAGGAGGGGGGCGGGGGGGGGAAGGGGAGGAGGGGGGGGGAGGGGAGGGATGGAGGGGGGGGGGAGGGGAGGGATGGAGGGGGGGGGAGGGGAGGGATGGAGGGGGGGGGGGGAGGGATGGAGGGGGGGGGGAGGGATGGAGGGGGGGGAGGGGAGGGATGGAGGGGGGGGGAGGGGAGGGATGGAGGGGGGGGAGGGGAGGGATGGAGGGGGGGGAGGGGAGGGATGGAGGGGGGGGGTGGAGGGATGGAGGGGGGGGTGGAGGGATGGAGGGGGGGGTGGAGGGATGGAGGGGGGGGTGGGAGGGATGGAGGGGGGGGGTGGAGGGATGGAGGGGGGGGTGGAGGGATGGAGGGGGGGGTGGAGGGATGGAGGGGGGGGGTGGAGGGGGATGGAGGGGGGGGTGGAGGGATGGAGGGGGGGGTGGAGGGATGGAGGGGGGGGTGGAGGGATGGAGGGGGGGGTGGAGGGATGGAGGGGGGGGTGGAGGGATGGAGGGGGGGGGTGGAGGGATGGAGGGGGGGGTGGAGGGATGGAGGGGGGGGGTGGAGGGATGGAGGGGGGGGGTGGAGGGATGGAGGGGGGGGGTGGAGGGATGGAGGGGGGGGTGGAGGGATGGAGGGGGGGGTGGAGGGATGGAGGGGGGGGTGGAGGGATGGAGGGGGGGGGTGGAGGGATGGAGGGGGGGGGGTGGAGGGATGGAGGGGGGGGTAGGAGGGATGGAGGGGGGGGTGGAGGGATGGAGGGGGGGGTGGAGGGATGGAGGGGGGGGTGGAGGGATGGAGGCGGGGGGGGGGGGGGGGGGGGGAGGGAAGGAACTTAAGGTTGGGGTGGTAGGTGTTAGTGAAGTGGATGATCTGTCCGAGCTCCTCATGGGAGCACAAGGCAGTACCAACACAGTCATCCATGTATCGGACAAAGAGGTGAGGTTCAGGGCCAGTGTAGGTACAAAAGAAGAATTGTTCCACGTATCCTACAAAAAGAGGCAGGCATAGCTTGGGCCCATGCGGGTACCCATGGCCTCCCCCTTTGTCTGTAGGGGGTGGGAGAATTTGAAGAAGTAGTTGTTGAGGGTGAGGATGAGTTCAGCTAAGCAGATAAGGGGGTTAGTGGAGGGGAACTGGTCACGCCTGCAGGACAGGAAGAAGCGTAGGGCTTTTAGGCCATCTGCATGGGGAATGCAGGTACTAACGTGATTAATTGCATTCGCTGTACTCCTTGTGGCCTCCTCTACATTGGGGAATCCAAGCAGGGGCCTGGGGACCACTTTGCAGAACATTACACTCAGTTCACAATAAACAACTGCACCTCCCAGTCACATACCATTCCAACTCCTTGTCCCATTCCTCAGATAACATGTCCATCCTCAGCCTCCTGTAGTGCCACAACAATGCCACCCAAAGGTTGCAGGATCTGCAACTCATGCTCCGCTTGGGAGCCCTGCAGCCCAATGGTATCAATGTGAATTTCACAAGCTTCAAAATCTCCCCTCCCCCAACTGCATCCCAAAACCAGCCCAGCTCATCCCTGTCTCCCTAACCTGTTCTTTCTCTCACCTATCCCCTCCTCCCACCACAAGCCACTTCCC
This sequence comes from Stegostoma tigrinum, assembly GCF_030684315.1. Classification (NCBI taxonomy): domain Eukaryota; kingdom Metazoa; phylum Chordata; class Chondrichthyes; order Orectolobiformes; family Stegostomatidae; genus Stegostoma; species Stegostoma tigrinum. Next base: position 5,542,344 of record NC_081361.1, on the reverse strand, counting down.
CATCTCCTACCTACTAACCTCATCCTACCCCCTTGACCTGTCTATCCTCCCTGGACTGACGTATCTCCTCCCTACCAACACTCACTTTTACCTGCACCATCCCCACCTCTTCAATTTGTCTGTCTCCTCTCAACCTGCCTCCCCCTATTTATTTCGGAACCCCCTTCCCCGCCCCCATTTCTGATGAAGGGTCTCGGCCCGAAAACGTCAGCTTTCCTGCTCCTCCAATGCTGCCTGGCCTGCTGTGTTATACAGCTCTACACCTTGTTATCTCACTTTTGACCAGAGACAGCTGCACCTTGGCCCTTACAAAGCTTAGAAGCTGGCGCGCATGCGCCCCGCGGCTCACTGCCCCCAATAAAGATGGTGGCGGTCACACAGGCCTATCATCACCTGAGGCATTGATTTGTTTTCTGCAAACGTGAGTCTGGGAGTTTCAAATGTGTGCTTTCCGACGTGCACTAAGCGTCTGTGAAACCCTGAAGGAGGTTCTAGGCCGAAACGTCAGCTTTTGTGCTCTTGAGATGCTGCTTGGCCTGTGTTCATCTAGCTCCACACTTTGTTATCTTGGATTCTCCAGCATCTGCAGTTCCCATTATCATGAATATCACTTCGCTCCCGCTTTCTGCCGTGTTGCTCTCTTTACCGTGTCCTGCTTTTCCCTCAATTGCACAAATCTTGGTCTCAGCAAGGGGGGCTAGGCCCGAAATGTCAGCGTTCCTGCTCCTCTGATACTGCTTAGCCTTACTGTGTTCATCCAGCTCTACACCTTATTTTCTCAGATTCTCTAGCATCTGCAGTTCCTTTTATCTCAGCGACCCTGCACTGCTCTCGTGGATGATCACGTGGTTTGCACTGATCTCTCTCTCTCTCTCTCCCTCCCCCCTTCACTCCGATTGGTTAGAAGGGCAGCGACGTCCGCCTGGCCTGGCACGGCACGCCTGTGCTCCTATTGGTCCCACACTGATATTATTCACCTAGACTCCATTGTGAGCTGGAGCATGCACAGTGCTTCGTGTTGTCATTGTTCGAGGCAAATGATTGTCATCAGAATCTTGCATTGCCGGACAAATGAAAATGAGAACTTGATGAGAAAGATTGCTACATTAGCGATCCTGGGGTTTCAGTAAGTCATTCTGACGAAGGGTCACTGGACCCGAAACATTAACTCTGTTTTTTACCTTCACAGATGCTGCCAGACCTGCTGAGCCTTTCCAACAACTTTGTTTTTGTTCCTGGTTTACGACATCCGCAGGCCTTTTGTTATTTTTTTAATAAGTCGCGTTTGAAAAGGCTTCCTGCAGCTCAAAGCTACATATAGCTCTTGATACCACTCTCTCAGTGAGTAGAGAAATGGCAGTGAAATACGTGTAATAAATACAGGTATAGCAGTCCTCAGCTAAGATGTAAAGAGAATAATTATAAGAACATCACGTGGTTAAATTAGGTGAGGGTTGTTCAAATGAACTGTGATTGGGCAGAGAGGGTGATTAATCAAAAAAGAACAAGCATAAAAGAGATTCTCAAGAAAGGTCTGTGCAATGGAAAGCAATGAGAATCAGAAGATAAAAGCCCAAGACAGAGGAAAAAGTTTGAAGACTGAGGCTGCAAAAACTCCAATAAGTTGTTTCATTGCTCTATTGCCTAGTTATTGACATAAGCAGTATAACCCACATTCAATTGGAAATAGCTGTCTGAGTTTGTCAGTGTAGTTTACTTCATAACAGATAAACTTCTCCACACTTTGTCTCAATAAAGCTGACAGTTGGCTCACAAATTAGTTCTGATGCCAAGTCCGTTTCTGTTTGAAAAGGGGTATAGATCACATTTAAATAGACAATGCTCAATCCAGGCTGGCAGCCAAAATCTACTCCCTTACCACTGACTCCATCCCTGCCCCTGGTAACTGGCTGGTAACACACTGCTCACAGTCATGGTGCAATATTTCACCCCAAGATGAGCTTTCAACCACATTACTCACCCCCACACCCATTATCACAAAGACCACATACAATTTCAACCTCAACAGCACCTCAGTTCATCTGCTGCTGAAACTTTCATCCTTTCCTTTGGTACCTCTCGACTTAACTCCCCAAAAAACACTCCTGGCCAGCTTCTTAATTCTACTTCCCTGAAATCTTGAGATGATCCAAAAATCTGCTGCCAATATGTTTACTCTCACCCATTTCAACATCTTCAAGTTTTGCCATCCTGTGCTCATTAACATGGACATTTTCTGGGTGGCAAAGCACCAAGGTATTGAAATTCATATCCTTATTTTGAAATTTTGTCATCACACTTCCTTCTTTTGATAGTCTCTCCAGTTGCAAAACCCTCTGAGATATATCTGAAGAAGGGTCACTGGACACAAAACAAAATTCTGTTTTCTCTCCGCAGGCACTGCCAGATATGCTGAGTTTTTCATCAATTTCTGCTTGTGTTACTACATTCAAGCATCTACAGTTCTTTTAGTTTTTCCTTTGAGATATTTGTTCTCCTTGATTTGCAACCTCCTGTGGATTTCTGGTTTTAACTCCCACCTTTTTCATGTTTTCAGTTTCCAAGGCCATAGGCTCTTGAATTTACTCCCTAAACATCCCTGGTTTTCAAAGTCCCATTGTTTGTTCAGGATATTCCTTAAAACCTACTTCTTTGGCCAGTTTTTGGTCATTTGTCCTAAGAAGTGCCTGGTATCAAATATTGTTTTATGACAACCTTGTGTAATATGTCTGATCATTGGACTGAATCAAAAATGTGAAAACATTTAAATTGTTCTTTTGGAAAACAACACTAATCCTTCATGATCATTTGGTAACTCCTTACCTAATATCATTGCAAGTGCAACTTCACCACATGGCCTGCAATAGCTCAGAAAGGTCAAACATCAAATTTTCCAGAGGTAACTGAGGATTGGCAATCTGTGGCAAGTGATCCAAAGTTAAAGTATCAGAATATGTTGAATGAATGACATAGTGCAGAACTTGTTGGGTAATATAAGCTCAGAAACAGAACAGATAAGGACTGCATTAAGAATAATTCCTGACTATGAATCGTACTGTGGGAAGACAAAGCTTCTAAATCCATAGGGTTCGATCAAAGAAATGTGGTGGAAACCTCATCTGGACGTAATGTGATAGAGTAACAAAAGCATTAAACAGACAGGTACTCACATTATTAGAGACAGAGGGAAGGCAGAAGTGAAATGGAGCAATATACTGAAATGGATTCAGATCCATACTAAAGGAGACACACCAGCCTGAGAGCTACAGAACCTGTCACAGGTAACAGGCACAACACTAAAATGCAACATTGTTGACGAATGGTCAAAAATACTCAACCACGTCACTGTTGACAATTTGAGATTCTCCTGTTGCACCTGCAGCTGGAAAGATATCAAAAGTACTGGAAGTTGAGAAAAATCTCTCAGTTGAGGAAATCCCTAAGGAACAGGTGATGTCACTGTGCTACTGTTGCTGCATGATAACATCACACACAGGAACACAGGGCATCTGGGTTTGTGCAAACCAGAGATCACCCACACATTGGGAAGGATGGAGGGCCGCTGAGAGGAAGCAGACCTGTTCCTTTGCCAGAAAGGTTAAAAATTGAAAGATTTATGATGTCAGGGATTAACTGAAGCTGAAGGGAAATTTGTTAGAGCTGTACTGTTTACTGTTGGTTTTGGCAATGTGGACAAAATAAGGGATTCACATTAACTGAAAAGAAATGGATCATAGGATACAAAAGTCAGATTTAGATCAACATGGAGGTTATAATAGAAAAATTACATGCAGTGAGTGGTAATGACAGGGACCTCAATTCTTACACTCAAAAGGCTAATAATATCCAGTTTCTGATGAATCGAGTGATCATGCCACATTTTGATTTGATATTTGTTAAGTTTCTTGTCTGTGAATCTTTTCTATATATTCTGCAAAAAAAGTTTAGTAAAGACAGTGTCAGTCCAGGTTAGATATCAGACATACAATACCTATGTCGGTGAATGTGAACCCCCTTGGTCCAGGAACTCCCTATCTACGTCCGTGAACCCCCTTGGCCCAGGAACTCCCTGCCTACGTCCGTGAAACCCCTTGGTCCAGGAACTCCCTACCTATGTCCGTGAACCCCCTTGGTGCAGGAACTTCCTACCTACATTCGTGAACCCCCTTGGTCCAGGAACTCCCTACCTACATCCATGAACCCTCTTGGTCCAGGAACTCCCTACCTACGTCCGTGAACGCCCTTGGTGCAGGAACTCCATACCTCTTTCTTTGAACCCTTTCGGTCTAGGAACTCTCTACTATGTCCATGAACCCCCTTGATCCAGGGACTCCCTACCTACATCCATGAACCATTATCTCCCCAACCATCCATGTCCGTGAACCCCCTTGGTCCAGGAACTCCCTACCTATGTCCATGAACCCCCTTGGTGCAGGAACTCCATACCTCTGTCCGTGAACCCCCTCGGTCTAGGAACTCTCTGCTATGTCCGTGAACCCCCTTGGTCCAGGAACTCCCTACCTACATCCATGAACCATTATCTCCCAAACCATCCACAACCTCATCACCTCAGGTGACCTCCCACCCACAGCCTCTAACCTCATTGTTTCCCCAACCCCGCACCACCCGCTTCTAACTCCTTCCCAAAATCCACAAACCCACCTGCCCTGGTCGACCCATTATCTCCACCTGCTCCTGCCCCACCGAACTCATCTCCACCTATCTGGATTCCATTTTCTCCCCCTTGGTCCAGGAACTCCCTACCTATGTTCATGACATGCTCTCCACCTCCTGCAGAACTTCCAATTCCCCGGTCCCCAACACCTCATTTTCACTCTGGACATCCAGTCCCTATACACCTGCATTCCCCATGCAGATGACCTAAAGTCCCTCAGCTTCTTCCTGTCCCGCATGCCCAACCAGTCCCCCTCCACTGACACCCTCATCAAATTATCCAAACTCGTCCTCACCCTCAGCAACTTCTCCTTTAATTCCTCCCACTTCCTACAGACAAAGGAGGTGGCCACGGGTGCCTGCATGGGCGTAAGCTATGCCTCCGTCTTTGTAGGGTATGTGGAACAATCCCTCTTCCAAAGCTACGCTGGCCCTATCCCCCATCTCTTCCTCCTTACATTGATGAATGTATCAGCGCCACCTCATGTTCCCACGAGGAGCTCGAACAGTTCATCCACTTCTTTACATCTTCTACCCCAACCTTAAGTTTACCTGGACCATCTCTGACACCACTCTCTCCTTCCTAGACCTCTCTTCTCCATCTCTGGCATCCACCTGGAAACCAAAATCCATTTTAAGCCGACTGACTGCCACAACTATCTAGAATATTCCTCCTCTCACCCACCTTCCTAGAAAAAGGCCATCCCCTATTACCAATTCCTTTGCCTCCGCTGCATCTGCTCCTGAAATGAGGCATTCCACTCCTGAACATCCCAGATGTCCTTTTTAAAAAAAAAATCCACAATTCCCCCTCCACGGTGATCAGAAATGTCCTAGACCATGTCTCCCACATTTCCGCAACTCATCCCTCACACCCCCTATTCACAATAATAACCAAAACAGAATCCCCCTCGTCCTCACGTACCACCCAACCAACCTCCAAATCCACCGCATCATCTTCCGACATTTCCGCCATCTACATTCCGACCCTACCACCAAAGACATTTTTTCCCTCCCCACCCTAATGTGCTTACTGGAGGGACCACTCTCTCTATGACTCCCTTGTCCACTCCACACTCCCCTCCAGCCCCACCACCCCCAGCACAGTTCCCAGCAACAGAAGCAAGTGCTACACCTGCCTCTATACCGCGCCCCTCACCCCGATCCCAGGACTAGGAAGACTTTTCACATCAACCAGATGTTCACCTGCACGTCTGTCAATGTTATATAATATATCCATTGTACCCGTTGTGGCTACCTCTACATTGGGGAAACCAAATGGAGGCTTGGGGATCACTTTGTAGAACACCTATGCTCAGTTCACAACAAATAACTGCACCTCCCAGTTGCAAACCATTTCAACTCCACCCCCCCGCCATGAACTCCCTGGACGACATGCCCATCCTGGGCCTCCTGCATTGCCACATTGATGCCATCCGAACGATGCAGGAACAGCATCTTATATTTTCCTTGGGAACCCTTCAACCCAAGGATATCAATGTGGACTTCACAAGTTTCAAAATCTCCCTTCCTCCGACCACATGCCAAAACCATCCCAGCTAGCCCCCGCCTCTCTAGCCATTCCTCCCACCTCAAGCCCCACCCCATGCCAGACCCACTAACCTCATCCCACCCCCTGACCTGTCCCCTCCCTAATTCCCCACCAACATTCAACTTCACTGGCTCTAACCCCGCCTCTTTGACCTGCCTGTCTCCTCTCACCATATCTTCTCCTTTATCCATCTTCTATCCACCTCCCCCATCTCCCTATTTATTTCAGAATCCCCTTCCCCTCCCCCATTTCTGAAGAAGGGTCCCCCGCAGAAATGTCAAGCTTTTGCTCCTCTGATGCTGCTTGACCTGCTGTGCTCATCTCAGTTTCTCCAGCATCGGCAGTTCCTACCATCACTGAAGAAAGCGAGTCAGGTTTGTTTGAAACCAAGAACATTGTGTTTCTTATAATGCAAGTACAGGAATACAGTCAATTACTTGTTTTTTTTCGTTTCCTCACAAGAACACTTTTGGAAAATGCCTGAGCATATCTGTATTGGACCCTATCCCCAATCCCATCCCACAGCCAAATCGATTATTTCTTGTTGTGCCTGATGAAATTTTGAGAGTAATTCCTGGATCCACTTTGTGATACACTGGAATCAACCTCCCCAGTTCAGATCAGAATGTATCAGTGAGAAAGTTAAATGGCAAGAAGAGAGATGCTGAAAGAATGAAGTGGTAAAGGACAGGATGAGGGAGAAAAAGGGACAGACAAACGAGTGGAGAGTGAAATAAAAAACAATTGGAGACACGCAGAGAGACTGGGGAGAAACAATGCAGAATGTGCGCAACCTTTGTGCCTCCGTTTTTCATAATAATGTCTCATTGGGGTATGATCATTTAATTCTGCACAGGAGTTACCTTATCAACTGTGGGCTTGTGGTGCAGTGGTAGTGTGTCTGATTCCAGATCAGAAGATTGTACGTTCACAATCCCATTGGCCTCTGAGCCTCTTGGCTCAATAAAGTGCTTTGCTTTTGTATCAAAGCAGAGCTGGTTGTTTGCAGGTGTTGCTTGAGAGCATTTTGGCCGTGCACAATACGTTCCTCTTTTATATTGGGAACATTGTTGCAGGGATGTTGTTTGCCCAAACACAAAGTGTTCATCGTGGGGTTTAAGCACATAACTGTCTCCCTCTGGGCAGCTGCTTCGTTCAGTCAGTAACAATACTGTGCTGCTAACATTATACAGATATTTTCTCACAATTTGTAAACACACAACTTTACGTTTCAAACTATCAGGAGATTTCAGCTCCTCTTGTTAAAGCAGATGGCAGTGAGTTTAGGAAGAAATGTTTGCAATAAACAACAATTCCTTTTTCAGTTGGAATGATCCTTCTTGAACTGCAGGAGAGGAAACTGCAGCCCCACAGCCCCTCTTCACATTAACAGTGAGGCTGAATTTTATATCGGTATCGGTAAAATCCAATGTCAGGCAATGAGTTCAGTTCCAATGCAGGCTGGTGCTGTCCGCAACCTGATTGTTGTGTGAGTTACAGGCAAAGTCTCCAGGAAATATATATCATGTGGATGTATCGCCAGGACAACAGAACAATGTGTCTAAAGTTACGAACCTGAAAATTGCCTAATTTTTAAATTCAAGAAATAGGACGTTCTGAAAATCTTCACACCCTCCCTGCACTCTCTGTGACAAACAGAATCCAAGTGAGGATGATCTTTTTGCCAGGATTACAGCAGAGAACTGAAAGGACTCCTGCTGAATGTTTTCCAAGACACTGAAGATTTCTTCTTCCGGTGTGACATGTTTTACTTGGATTAAAGAAATGCTTATTCGTGGGTGGGGAGGGACAGGATTGTGCGTATTCCCAGCATTTTCTAAGTGTAAAGGCATGCCTCTGTAAAAACAACAAAAGTGAAAGCCTGTGACAGACTGAGAGACACATTTAATTCACTGACACAAGGAATAAGGAACAAGGCAGAAGAAATGTTGATGAACCAACTTTCACTGTTAAGTTGTAGATTCTTTAATGTTCTCATCATTAGGAAAGAGCTTTCCCCACTTCCCCATTTGGTTTAAAATTCAGACAGAGAATGACTTTGTGTTGCTGTTGTGTGAGTAGTCATAGTGGACAGGGCTTCTTAACAAAACTAAACCAGGCTGTTGAGTGTTTGTGGGGTGTTGGTGGCAGTCAGTTTTACTTAGAATGACTTTCAAAGCAGTTGGAAGAATTCAAAATGCCATCGGTGGAAAAAAAATGCAGAGGGATCGGAGTGAAAGGGCTGTGATTAGCTACAAGGTGTGTGACAGTGTGAAACCAAGACTATAATTTTATCCAAGTCCACCACCCAAACAAGTTTGGGCCTGTTGATTAAATAAGACCATGGACAAAATGATGGAGGAGCAGTAGGAATAAATTAGGAGCAGAAATATTCGACCCAACGAGTCTGCTGCACGTTTCAATGATAATCTTCAACTCCATCCTGCTGCCTGACCTGAATAGCTCTTGACCATCTTACTGATTAGACGTCTGTCTAGCTCAGTTTGACAATACCCAACAATTCAGCCTCAACAGCTGTCTGCAGGAAAGATTTCCACAAGTTCACTGGCCCCTGAGTGAAGAAATTCCTTCTCATTTCCGAATTAAATAGGCTAAACCTTATTCGGATATGATGTCCTATAGTCCTTCTGTCTTGTGCTCGGGGAAACCATTTGTCCATATCTACGCTGTCAAGGCCCCTAAGAATATTGAATGTTAATAAATGCTGTTACATGATTATAAACTCCAATCAGTCTCCTGTGTTTCAAGGAGAACAGTCCTAGCCTCACGAAACATTCTGCAAAGTTTCATCTTATCCAGTCCTGGCAACATTCTCGTAAATCTCTGCTGCAACCTGCAGAGTTCTTGAATATTTTTAAGGCAGATAGAGAGATATTGTGCAAATCAAAGGTGATCAAGTTTTTCAGGAATTGACTGGAATAGGGATTTAGGGTTAGATTCCGATTGACCCTGCATATATAGAATGTTAGGGCACTGAATTTCTCTGATTCCAGGGCTGGGAACTGGGGTTAAAGGGTCTTCTGCAGCAGCGGTTACTTCCTTGTGTGAGGAAATTGCTGACACAGCCGTTGTAAAATTCGATTTCCATTTGAGAAATACACACAAGACCGCAGGCCAGAAGAATTACTTCATTTCCACCCCAATATTAATTACATTTGCCAAGTGAAAAAAAGAAAGCAATGTTTTTATTTTGAAACATAACAAATACAATACTCAGCCCATTGAACCTGCCTCGCTGATCAATGAAATTATGCACGTACTCCTGCTTCACTGCCCTTTTTCTGCACTATCCCACGATTTCTTAACATGTTTAATCTATCAAAATCTATCAATCTCAGTTTTGTATCCTCTGAATGCTGGGCATTGACATCCTGCATGGCCCTTAATTTGATAGATTTTGTCCACTCAATTTCAGTATGCTATTTGATAATTATTTTTGTTTGAAAACAAACGTATAAAAACAGATATTGTGTGTGACAGATAGAGGGACGGCAATAATCATAGAACATAGAACATAGAACAGTACAGCACAGAACAGGCCCTTCAGCCCACAATGTTGTGCCGACCATTGATCCTCATGTATGCACCCTCGATGGATCAAATGGCCTAATTCTACTCTTATGTATTTTCTTTGGATGGGCAGTAGTAGTGCATACAAGCTTAATATAATCATGAAAATAACAAAGAAACTACCAGATTGTCCTAAAGCTGGTGACCAGAAGGTTACCTGGAAGTCTAAAAAAAGGGAAGGTGAGAGTAGGGCTTAAGCCTTAAAATTAATCCGAGTTGAAATTACAAAATGCATTTTTCCCCATGGTGTATTCCATTTCAGGCAGGCTATACTTCAGACATACGCTAAGGAAATTTTACCACATTATCTTTAGCACTGTAGATATTATACAATGCAAACTGCAAACAAAATACAGAGTTTAAATTTTACAATCTAATTGCAATCTTTACTGTTTCAACATACCATTCCTGTTATGAGCATTCCAATAATTTGCTGCTCTACTACAAAAATGATATCACACTTGGATTCACACCAGCTTTGTAAAGCACTAAGAGATGCAATGTCAGATCTGTTTATATATGACCAACTGTATTTAACCTCCTCTTAGCATGGTTCTGAAGATACAGAAGTTAAAACACAAGCTGTCCACCCAAACCTACAGACCAATACTCACTACAGAGTAATGTGACCTTTAAAGGACAAAAACTTGGTCAGCAGTTTTAACATTACTTTCTGTTGTAATGTTTAGTACTAATAAAAAAGTTAAAATCTAGCTTTGTTACCGTTAGTTAAGTTGCAATCAATTACATAGGTTTTGAAAAGATTTTCAGTTTTTGATTAGAAGTGTTTTCACTGGTGATGTTCAGAGTTGACCTTGGACAAAACTGAATACAATTTAGTAATTTCTGCAATGGCTTTTACCTGTTGCAGTGTGTGATGTAAGATGCATGATTTCATATATTGTAATATCATTTTTGAGGCCGGATTTTGAATGAGTAGTATGAAGCTTTTTGGTCTGTATATGAGGGTGTTTAAAAATTAACTTGTCAGTATTTCTGCAGCCTTTTTTAAAAGAAGCAAAAACAGTACGAGAGAAACTTCTTGAAGTGGCCATGGTAAATTGTTTATTTTGGGAGAGTTGTTCAAGCAGACAGGGTAAATACTGAAGAGTATGAGCCTGCTTTCAATTAGAAGAATCTGGATTTTTTTTTGTCAGGAGAAACACCCACAGCTTGTAAAGCTTTTAGTTTCAATTCATAGAATATCTAGTTGAAGTTGGTTTATGCAAGTTTCTTCTAGAGAAAGGAGTTAATTTTGAAAAGTTAGGCAATAGGTTAATGCATTGTAACAATTTTAGTTTCAAAATTCCATATGAGAAGCATTTGTTACAACCCTAAAGGGTTATTCAAAGCTGCGAAAGTCTAAGCTCAGTTGTATGGCTATTCTCAAGGATCATGGTGACCTTAATTTCCCCCTGTCCCACTCCCAGCTCCATTGCAAACAAAATTTACAGAACCGTAAACAATATATCAAATATGTCCCATAGAACAGCACCAGATATATCCTGGCTTTCGATTAATTTACACGTACTGAGTTTCTGTCTTTTCCTCCAAAACCATCTTTTTCATTGTGAGCTTCAGGAAAGGAGGCCGTTTTTTTTGCCAGAAAAAAATAAATATGTCATTCAACTTTGCTTCATGCACAGGAACACTCAGGTTCCTTTGTACCCTATTTTTTGGAAATTTCTCTCAATTGTAATAGTAGCCTACCTTTTGATTCTTCCTACCAAAGTATAAGAACACACACTGCCGACATGAAATTGCATGAGCCAAGTTTTTGTCCACTTTACTCAACCTATTATATCCCTTTACAGATTTGCATGTCCTTACCACAACATGCCCTCCGCCTATTTTCGTATCTTCAGCAAAACTGAACACATTACACTCTGGCACTTCCTCCAAGCCATTAATACAGAGATAAATTATTGCAGCCCTTTGACTGACCATTCTGACACTCCACAAATCATATCTTTCCATCTTGAAAAATACCCATTAATCCTGGTTTTGTATGTTATGTTAATTAAACAATGGGCAGCCCATGTTCATTTATACCTAACAGCATAAATCTCTACCTTGTGTAATGACCTGAGATATGGCTCCTTATCGAATGCTCTTCATCTGCCATTTGCGGTTGTCAACTGTGCGTGTAATATTACCAAAGAAGTCTGGCACAATTATCAAGTGTGATTTGTCTTTTAGCAAACGATGTTGATTGTGTTTGACTGCAATAACCTTTCATAAACGCCCTTTATTTCTTCCTTTACAATTGTCTTGCATTTTTCAAATGACAGATCAGACATTGGGACAGATGGAAGTCTTCTGGCCCATCAGGTCAATTACATGTTTAAATAAGATCATGGTGAATCCTCAACTCCTCTTTTCTGCCTTATCACAGTTGCCCTTGAATCCCTAAATGACTATTTCTCCCAGCCTTGAATACACCCAGCCTTATCAGAACCCTGCTGGAAGAATTCCAAAGATTTGTTACCCTCTGAATGGGAGAACATCCCCTTCATCTCTGTATTAAATGGACAACGCCTTCCCCTGAGATTATGCACCCGGGTGTAAATCAGAGCATAGCAAATCCCCAAAGTCAGTTATGAACTCATTGGCACATCCAGCGGCAATTGTGAGTATTTGAAACAGTTTCATTTTTGACCGATGGTTAAACAAACTGCCCTGGTTTGCATAATTAGATTAGCCAATTAAAAATCTGTTTTACAAATACTTAATTGGTTGTGATTTCGATGGTGGTGGAAGGTGCTTGGAAAATACAAATACATCTTTCTTTCTCAATCCATTGATCTGACTATTAAACTCTCTGCTCATGGAAATGGGTTCTTCCCATTCACTCTATTTCTCAATAATGTAGTTCGATTCAATCTCTGTTCTGATCAAATACAGGATGACAAGAAGTATAAGGAATGTGGCACGGACAAGACAAGCCTGTTGAAACCATTCCATGAGAAGTGTTAAAGCATAGCATGCCCACCAGAGTTGTGGCCGAGTGGTTAAGACAATGGATTAGAATTTCCCTGCGCAAGTTTGGAATCTGCCGACTACGTTTCCTGAACACCTAACTTTTTTTTTCAAATAACTTTCTGAGTTATGAATGAATTATTGCTCAAACTCGAGAAAAACCGTCTCACCAACCCACACGAGAGTCTGGTCATTTATTGACATTCAGGAAATACGACTCCATATTTAATCCACATAAATGGTTTTGCATTAAATACCTTGAATTGCAGTCATCTGGTAACTGACCCTGGTCAGTGGCTACAGTTTCTCCCCACCATCACCCTGCCTATTCCAGCCATTCCCTCCCCCACTGCTGCGAACAGCAATAGGAAATCTCTGGTTCAATCTTTTTGCTCCAAAGGAAACATTTCTGATCTCGGGAATAACTCCACTAAATGGGATTTCTGCATCCCTGGATATGTTGCAAGGCAGAGGATTGTGAAGAGATTTTAGGAAAATATTGACAGTTGGAAGTTTAGGGGTGGGGAGGTGGTGTTGCAGCATTGTTTAGGAAGCAAAACAGAAAACTCAGTCTCCAGCTTTTTGAATCTTTAGAAACTCTTGGAGACTGGAATCACAGGAGAACGAAGAATGAAATTTCCAACTGAGCACAGTCAAGACACCTGTCCCTTCTTTTAAAAGCTGGGACATTGACTCTGATGTTCCTGAGACATGACCTGACTTTAGACATGGAAATTATTCACGTTCCTGAACATCAGGAATTCAAGTCCCATCTCGGCTACAGGAGAATGGGACAAACAAAAACTGCTGAAGAAACTCATCAGGTTTGGCAGTACCTGTGGGATAAAACAAAGTTTTAAAATGCTGACTCTGATTCTCTGCCAGATCTGCTGAGCTTTTCCTGAAATTTATGTTTTTGTTTCTTAATGAATGTTTATCCCATCTGTTGGGATGAAACAACTGGATCTACCATGTACTGAATTTAACCCTTTAGAAATCTGCGAAGTGATTGGATTCAAACAAGTTTCAGGATTTTCATTCAGTGGTGATAAGGTAGTGCTGATATCTGCGTTTGTTACAATCACTTTGTTTTAAGGTCTCACTTTTAACAGAATAGAAACATGGAAAATAGGAACAGAAGTAGGCCATTGTGGCGTTTGATCTACTTCACTATTCTGAATGATCATTGCTGATTTTCAACTAGCAGCCTGTTCCCACTTTAGATACATATCCTTTGATCACTTTAGCCCTCAGAACTATAACAGTTCTTCCTGGAAACATTCAATGTTTTGGCTTGAACTGCTTTCTGCAGCAGCACATTCCATAAGCTCGCTAGTCTCTGAGAAAAGTAATCTTCCCTCATCTCGGTCCGAAACAACAAACCATATATCCTTAAACCATGACCCCCTGGTTCTGGACGTCCTCATCATTGTCAGCCTCCTTCCTGTATTTAACTTCCTAGTCCAGCTGGAATTTTACTGGTTTCTGTGAGATCTTCAGCATTCTTCTAAACCCCAGTGAATTTCATCCTTTCTGATCCTTTCTGTCCTAATACATAAGCCCTGCCATGCCAGAAATCAGTCTGGTAAACCTTAAATGGACAGCCTCCATAGCCAGAACATCCTTAGTCACATATGTATTCCAAAACTGCACACAATGCTCTGAGTATGGTCTAGCAAAGACCCTATACAATTTGAACAAGACATGCCTGTTCCTGTTCTCGAATCCTCTCGCTGTGAAGGCCAACCTATCATTTGCTGCCTTAATTTCTAGCCTCTACCTGCATATTTACTTTGAATGACTTGTGTACAAGGACAAACAGGCCTCCTTTCTCATTTCTCATTTCCCTCTTGTAAATCCATGTTGACTGGCTTTGTCCAATCCTGCCACTGTTTTCCCTTTTTGGCCTAACTGGTCTATAAGCCCACGTTTTCTCTCTAGCTCCTTTTTGTTTTACATCCTAGGCTTAGGTTAGCTCTCCTGTAATCCATGGGAACCATTCCAGAGTCTACAGCATTATGAAATATGACGATTAATTCCCTCAATTTTGATTCAAGCCTCTAGCTTCACAATGCATCCCTTATCTCTCAGGTTACATTGTTAAGTACTCTGGGGTATATGTGACCATGTGCTTGGATTTGTTGGCTTTTAATCCCATCAATTTCCCCAACACCATTTCTGTATTAGTGTTAATTTCCTTTACTTCCTCACTCTCATGTGTTCCCCAGCATTTTAGGGATATTATTTACATCGTCATTATGGCAGAACCAACTCCTCCTGATTGTAAGGGACTTGTTTTCATTTTTATTCCTCTCTTTATCTCCCTTTAGTAACTTTTACAATTAGTCTGTATGCTCCCCATGAACTTACCCTTAGACTTCAACTTCCATTTCTCAACCAATCCCTTAGTCCTCTTTTGCTGAAATCTGAACTGTTCCGAGACTTCATGTCTGCTGTTCTTAGCCAATTTGTATGCCTCTTCCTTGGATCCAGTTCTATCCCTAATATCCCTTGTTAACCATGGCAAGGCCACCCTTCTTGTTTTATTTTGTGCCAGGTTGGAATGCATTACAGTTACATTTCCTCCAAGTGTTCTTTAAATGTTTAACATCTCTTTTTAAGTTGATATTCCCCAAGTTATTGTAGCCTGCGTAACTTCATACCATTGTAATTTCCTCTATTTAGATTTTGACCCCTAGTCACAGAATCAACTCTGTCACTCCCCATCTTAATGACGAGTTCTATCATGAAGAGCTCTTCACATTTCCAGATGGGGCCTTTCACAGCTAGACTGATAATTAATCCATGCTCATTACACAATTAAAATTTTGGAATAAATTGCAGTAGCCCCAGAAGGCCATAGGATTGTTCTCTCACTTCAGAGTCAGAGACCACTAATGGTGCTTAACCTTGGGGTTACCACACCTCAGGCAATGGACAAAGTTAAGATGGTGGGACGTTCATGGTGACCTTAGCTGGTACAGGAAGTGAGTGCGTGCTGCTGGTGCCACTCTGCATCACAAACCAGGTGTCCAGCCAACTGAGCTAACCCAGCCTTGACCATTACACAATACACCACCAAGGATGGCCTGGCCTCTCTTTGGCTACTCAAAATATCAATCTAGAAAACCATCTCATACACACTCCAGGAATTTCCCATGTACAGTACTTTTACTGATTTGATTTGCTCAACCTATGTGCAGATTGAAGTCGCCCATAATAACCATAGGGGCACAAGATTTCAGAGCAGAATTAGGCTATTCGGCCCTTCAAGACTGCTCCACAATTTGATTGTGGATGTTATGTTTCTCAACCCCATTCTCCTGTCTTCTCCCATAAACGTTGATCCCCTTATTAATCAAGAACCTATTTATCTCCATCATAAATACACTCAATGACTTGGTCTCAATAGCACTCTCTGACAATGAGTTCCACAGAATCCCCACCCACTGGCTGAAGAAATCCCTCTTCATCTCAGTTCTAAAGGGTCAGCCTTTCACTCTGATGGTATGCCCTCATGTTCTAGTCTTTCTTGTTAGTTGAAATATCTTCTCCATATCCATCTATACAGGCTTCTCAATATTCTGTAAGTTTCAATCTCACAGAGTCTTACAGCACAGAAGCAGACCCATCAGTCCAACTAGTCCATGCTGACCGTGTTCCAAAACTAATGTAGTCCCATTTGCCTGCACGTGGCTCATGTCTCTCCAAATATTTCTTTCTTACATATTACCTAAGCTTCTTTTAAATGTTGTAAACTCTACCTGTATCCACCACTTTCTCTGGAAGTTCATCCCACACACGAACCACACTCTAGGGGGAGAAATAGTTGCCCCTTATGTCTTTTCTCAATCTTTCACCTTTCACCTTTAAAAATATGCTCCTCGTCTCGAAATCCCCCACTCAGGGTTCATCTTATTTGTACTCATCAAGGGCAGGACTTGAACAATTAATGTTAAGGCCCTATGTAGTGTTGTACCTCTGTACCTTTGTACCTAGGATGGCGCCACAAGTGGTAACTTGTGAACTTTTCACTGGACTCATGTGAGTACATGTGACAATAAAGCTAATTCCAGGTGACTAAAAATATGCTCACTTGTTTTGAATTCCCCACCCCAGGGAAAGAACACCTGCCATTCAACTTATCTATCCCCATCAGGATTTCACAAACCTCTATAAGGTCAACCTCAATGTGCTACACTCCTGTGAAAGGAGTCCTAGCCTGTCCTTATGACTCAATCCTTCCATTCTCAGGAACATTCTGGTAAGTTTCTTCTGAACTCTCTCCAGCTTAATAATATTCTTGCTATAACAAGATGACAAGAACTGGACAAAGTACTCCAGAAGCGGCCTCACCAACCTCCTGTACAACACCAACATGATGTCCCAACTTCTATACACAATAGTCTAGGTAGATTTGTCATGATTAGGGGGGTTATAGGGGGATGTTCGGAGGGTTGGACCAAAGGGCCTATTTCCACACTGTAGGCATTCTATGATTCTGAGCAGATATGGCCCTCAGGGAAGGGGAATGGGCCAAGGCCAAGCTCAGGAGGTGGATTTAAGTCACTGTATCCTTGCTTTTACCTCTGGGTCACCCACTCCAACCTGGCCTCAACAGAAAATTCATCAATCTTCCCAGAAACACAGGCTCAAAGACTCTCAGGAATATAGAGGCACACACCAATTCCTACACTAATCTACATTACCAGACATGTTAACAGCCACAAACACACAGATAATTTGCCAGGAGATCGACATGCACACAGACACAGAGATGCATACTCACACACACACACACACATGTATGCACAGACAGACATAGAAAGACAAATACATTACTCCTTAATACTTCCCCCCACCATCTTCTGCATATAAACTGATATCTTCCTAACTATCATTTATTCTGAGGAAGGGTCACTGGACCTGAAATGTTATCTCTGACAGATGCTGAGCTTTTCCAGCAACTTGTGTTTTTGTGCCCTGTTTTTTCTTGCCTTTCCCCATTTGTCAAGTCAATGTCGGTGCTGTGCTAACATGAAATGGCTGCATTGAACAAACCCAGAATGGTCTCCCTTTGACGTGCTGAAGCCAGAAGCTCCACACCTCCATCAACCAGTCCAAAATGTTCCATCATTTTAAACCATCAAAGCTGCAATGTGACTGGCCAGGTTTACAAAATGACAGAAGTGACAAAATTTCAGAGACAAATGTTTAAATCAGAGAGAATGTGAGAAACACATAGGTGAAGAGAGCGAGGGAAAAGGTTGAAAGGGCAGGGATGGGAGTAGGTTTGGAGAGCTGTAGGGCTGGGGACGGAGGGATGTCAGGGCAGGGAATAGATACAAGGCTGCTGTGGGGGTGGGGAGTGGGTCTCCAGTCATTGAACATTGAAATTGCAGGAGAAATAGTTCACAGCATGAGTGAAGATGACTGCCTGGGGTGGAGAGAATGAGAGAGAGACAAGGCGGAGAGATACACGGACATGAGCAGAGTGGGTGACAGTACCTCAACCTTTACAGCATCTGGCTTCTGACTGTGTGTGCGATGTGCTTCTCTTGGAATTCATTGAGACTGCATGTAGGATTTACTATGTGGTTGTTCTTTCTTTCCCAATGTATCCCCTTCTGAGTGTTGTGTCTGTGTTGAGGGTTGGGTGAAGGTGTGGGCAGGAGGTGATCAGGAGTCCTGAGCCTTTGTGAAGCTTTGTGAATCATCATGCGAGAGTCGTATCTGTATTTCAGACAGGGCCATGAAGCAGCAAGATCTTCAAATCCCTACAGTGTGGAAACAAGCCCTTCTGCCCAGCAAGTTCACACTGACCCTCAAAGCATCCAACCCAGACCAATCCCCCTATAACCAGCCTAATCTTACACAACCCTGAATACCGTGGGCAATTTAGCATTGCCAATCCACCTAAATGGCACATCTTTGCACAGTGGGAGGAAACTGGAGCACCTGGAGGAGAGTTAAATGGAAGGTGCAGGTGCCACTTGAATGTACCTTATTGGCAAGTTGAGGGCAATGGGGCAGAAGAGGGGTAGGGCTGGACTTCCCTGTCTGTACATCCAGCTTTTTTCTTTTCCATATTTTACCTCAGAATATCTGGGTGCTGGGATTTGTCATTTTAATGGTGAGGTTTGTGGGTAGGAGTTGTCAGGATGCAGAAAGGGAGTGAGATCCCACCCTCCCCCATGTTGTACACCCTTCTCTCAACTCCTGTTGCTCTGTCTGCGAGGTTTGGGGGTGAATGGAGGGAATTGTTTGCATTGACTGGGACCTTGTTCTTATCTCTGTGCGGGGAGTGGGGGCGAGGGAATTGGGGGTTAGTACAGGCTCTAGGACTGGGATTCTTACTGGGGTCAGTGGCTCAGCATTTCAAAGGGGAGAAACTGCTGGGTCTGACACCCCCAGTTCCTTTCTGCCAATGTTCAGGATTAGATTAACCCCCCCTCTATCAACGAGTGGACATTTTCATATTTACTGCTTGTGGGATCTGCACAGTGGGAGGTGTGTGTTGGGTGAAGGGGCTCTAGATAGAGGGGCGATGAAGACAGCTGAAAGAGAGAGAGGGGGTGATGGGGGTAGGTACAGGATCGAAGGATGATGGTTCGGGAATAGCTCCAGTGTTCAGTCTGAGACCATTTCCAAGTTGACATGAGGAAATTTTGTATTTGTTGGCAGACTTAGTGAGGTTTGTGCACCATCTCCCAGATGTTTTCACCACCAGCAGCCAAAATTTGCATCCCACACTTTTCCACAGCCAAAAACCTTCAACCCCAACATCACACAATTCTCCTGACAAAGACCAGTGAGCATACACCCACTTTATTCCCCTCCCACCAGCACCACCGCTGCACTCTTACCAAAACAATAGGATTTGTCCGCACCCACACTATGGACCCTCGCGATATCTTGTGGCCCCACACCAAACTCTAACAATAGAAGATGAGAAAGGATTAGATGAAGAGAGGCATATACGGTGTGACAAAACTGAAAGGAGAGAGAGATTGCGCATCAGGGCATGTGTGAAGGAGAATGCAGGAGAAGGGGCAGGGAAAAAGAGGGAGAAGAAAGGATGAAGAGAGAAAAGGCGAAATGGTGAGATTTGGAGGGCGATATGGTGGGAGAGGTAACAAGGGAGAGAGTCGAATTCTGTTGTTGCCAGGCCAGAGTGGGTGACCCCATAGGCGAAAGCAAAGACAGAGCGACTAAAATCCAAAACTTGAGTTTAAGCTGGTCACCTCTCCTTCCCCAAGGACCAGGGCTTGGGGTTGAGTCTGTCTCTGTCCACCTCAGCTTTTCAACACAAAGACAAACCACAATTTACTTCACTCTACTGCTTGACATTTTTTTAAATGAACATTTTTATTGTTTGTAAATTGGAGTTTTAGGTACAGTCAATGGAACAGTGCTTTTTCTCATTATCCTCTGAGTTGAGAGAAACGTTGAAATGTGTTCCTATTACCCTATTGGGAATAAGGATGGTCAAGCCAGCATCACCCTCAGTCTATTACCATAGTGACAGGCTGTTTCATTGCTGAAACATTGAACTGAAATGAGAAAATCCTGGATGGATTGATTAATGAGTGAATTTGATTGATTGATGAATTTGGGTAAAGGGATATTCCAGCACATTCTTCAGCTGCTGCCTGAACTTAGTTTGGGTCACGGTGTAAATCGCGGTGTTTGTGCAGCAACTGAGGAGCTGCAGCATGAAGCCCAATTCCTGCACAAAGGGATCTAGATGCACAAGGGTATACACATAAAACAGCATTCGGTTCCAGATAGAAAACACCATTAACGCTGACCATAACAGGATGAAATTGGCTGAGATCACAAACAGTAAAATGATGGATTTTTTTCGATTTTCCATTTCTGTGTCACCCTGACCATCCCCATTGGTGTGAACCCGGAGTCTCCTGCGGGCTCTGCTGTTCAATAAAATGTGCCTGACGGTGAAAACATTGAGCAGCAGAATCAGGAGAAATGGGAGATTCGGGGTTCCAATGTGGTGGAGGAACTCAATTGTGACCCAGACACGAGAGAAATAAACATTGATTTTTACTTCACAAAACCAGGGGAGATTCATCAGCCGATAGTGAGCCGTGAGCATAAAATACCAGAAAATGTTCTTTAAGCAGCTCAGGACAGTTACTGTTCCCAGAACCATAGCCGCCGTTTTCTCACTGCAATATTTACTTTTCAGCTTCTGGCAACAAATGGCCACAAATCGATCAAAGGTGAAAGTGACGGTGAACCAGACAGAACAGTCAGTGGCTGCGTAAAGAAGGGCAGCGTGGATATTACACACAGGGATGTAGAACAGGAAATAAAACTGCTCCCGATAAACAATGGGAATGTGTCTCAATATCAGGTCGAGGATAATGACCAGTAGATCCGCCACTGCCATGGCCCCCAGGTAACGTCTGACACATGGAGACAATCCACAATCTTTATAAAGCAGGACATAGATCGTCACCATGTTAACTGTGAGGAAGGAAAACAAACAAATTATACACCAGCCTGGCGGCATAGTTACCAGTTTGATTGAGACAGAGAGAGATTTTCAAATGTACCACTGACTTATTTTAAAAAAAATTGAAGCTGAAATAACAAACAGTATTTTTTTTACAAAAATGTAATGTAAAACACAAAAAGCACTCCCTCCTCAAACACACAGGCACACATCCATAAGAACAGATGGCTTTTAGAACATTCCCACAGACTCGAACGCTCGAGATTCGGGCACAGGTCACTTCTTTGCAGTCCCTAATACAGAGGGTGAAGATGTTGCTGTTCTGAAGGATTTTCTTCCAGTTCCTTGAAGACAAACAGAGGTTGGAAGTTTCTGTCTTTTAACCTAAATTGTGTTCGATCCTCTGTCTTGAGGAAATGTAAACACAAGGGAAATGTATTCACCCCTTTACCTGCCTGGCGGGTCTTCAAAACATTCTCCCCTTCTCCCTGGAATGGGTATCTTTTCCCTCAGGATCTTATCTTTTGTTCAATTAACTGAAATGCTTCTGTACACAAAGAATCTCAGTGCTAGAATGTTCCAGGGAATGTCAGTTATAGAATGCTGTACGGAATGTCAGTGATAGATTGTATCAGTTTTGGTGAGCTCCACTCAGCATCGTGATGGAAATCTCTCCCCAAACTCAACTCAACTAGCACTTTGCACACGAGAACACTAAGATTAAGACAACATCTTAAATCACTTGATGTAAGGTCCTCTTTTATGATCGTACTTATATGGAGATCTGCTCCACTTCCTTTCCATTTTTGCAAAAAAGCCCCAAATGAATTTTTTTTCTGGATATTCAGTTCCCAATATTGACCGGTCTGTAGTCATGTTTCTCTAATGTCATTAAATCATTTTAATTTACCTCAATGGATGCAGAGAATTCCTCAATATTTCCTGAGAATACAACACACATTCAGAGAGAGTGCCTTTCATTCAGCTTTTTAAGCCATTATTTCTTGTTCCATCGTAGCCTTAATTCCTCATTTTGACTGGTCAGGAAACAGTCTGACATCATCATACTCACAGAATCAGACCTGATGGATAATGTTACATGCAGTTCAATCTCCATCCTTGGGTATATCCTGTCCTACTGGCAGGACAGACCCATCAGGGGTGGTGATACCATAGTATAGGGCCAGGAAAAGAGTTATCCTGCAATTCCCCAACATTGATTCCAGAACCCAAGAACATGGTAACAGTTCAAATATGGTCAAGGAAATTACCTGATGATGGCCGTCTGCTGGCTTCCACACCATACCTCATTGATAAAACAGTTCTCCTCGATATTCTCCACAAATCAGAGAAAACACTGAGAGTGACAAGGCCACAGAACATACTCTGAGTGTGGTACTTCAATGTCCGTCACCAAGAATGTCTCCGCAGGCCCTCCACCGACTGAGCAGGGTGAGGCCTAAAATACACAGCAGTTACTCTGTGGGAAGTGGTGGATGAACCAACAAGGGGGAAACATTCTCACCACGCAACTTGTCACAGATGTATCTGTCACTAACAGTATCTGTAGGAACACCCAGCACACAGTCCTGCGGAGGGAAAGTGTCAGTCTCCTACTGAAGATACCATTCACTGTGCTATGTGGCAGTACTTCCTGCGAAGTCAGGCATACTTCTGAAGGACTCGGCAAATTGAAACTGGGCATCCATGAGGCACAGTGGGCCATCAGCAAATGCGGCATCAATGGCCTTCCCTCCATCATAAAGTCAGAAATGAGCTGTTCACTGATGATTCTAAAATGGTCAGCACAATTTCACAACTGCACTGATACTGAAGCAGTCTATTCACCCCATCAAGCATTTTAAACAAGAACAGAATGAAGCCATACATCCATTCAATCTTGTTACTCAGCAATTAGAGCATATCTTTTACTTTTCAATGCCTTTCAAAGCTGCTCTGAGGAGTGTGGGAAGGATCAGTTAATGAGCCGGAATCAGGGATCAATTAGGGATAAGTCAATCTTTATCAGTTTGAAAGATAAATGACCGCTTTGACACAGTACATGTTGGTCCTTGGCTATTTGCAACCTGTGTCAACGATATGGATAAATGGATCAAATGTATACTAACTAAATTTGTCAATGACTTCAAGATGGACAGGAAATGAAGTTAGAAAAAGGAGGTAGAGAATTTCTAAATGGATACTTAATGTACAACAATACGGCAATGGAATACAATTGTGAATAACTGTGAACCTGTGAATTTTTCAGGAAGAATAAAGGCTGTGTATTACATAAATGGAGATAGATTACAGGGCATAGCGGTACAGTGTGTACTGGAGGTTTTACCATGATCAGTTCAAACATCAGACGTGTTGTTCCATCTCCCTGATGGAAATTCTTTATACGCTTCTCTCACCCTCCAACTCCTCCAAGACTTCCAGATTCCCTGGCCCCAAAAACCTCACCTTCATTATGGACATCCAATCCCTGTACATTTGTGCCCCTGATGCAGATGGCCTAAAAGCCTTCCATTTCTCCCTCTTTTGCAGGCCCAACTAGTCCCCCTCCACTGACACTATCATCCACTTATCTGAACTTTTCCTTACCCTTAACTTGTCCTTTAAGTCGTCCCACTTCCTGAAGACCATGAGCACCCACATGGGCCCAAGCTATGCCTGCCTCTTTGTAGGATAAGTGGAACAGTCTCTCATCCGCTGCTACACTGGCACTATCCGCCACCTCATCCTCCATTACATTGATGACTGCATCAACGCTGCCTCGTCCTCCTTAGATGAGCTTCATCAGTTCATCAACTTTACTAACACCTTCCGGCCCAACCTCAAGTTCACCTGGACCATCTCTGATACCTCTCTCTCCTTCCTGGTCCTCTCCATCTCCGCCTCTGGTGACCACATCAAAATTGATGTCTATTTCAAGCCCACTGACTCCCACAGGTACCTGGACTACACCTCGTCTCACCTACCTTCCTGCAAGAATGCAATCCCATACTTCTAATTCCTCCATCTCTGTCATTTCTGCTCCCAAGGTGGTGTGTTCTACTCTTGTACATCCCAGAAGTCCTCCTAGTTCAAAGACCATAACTACCCCTTCTGGTAAATGAAAATGCACTCAACCACATCTCTTGCATTTCCCGCCTTTCTTCGCTCACATGCCATCCCTGCAACAAAAATAAAGACAGAATCACCCTTATCATTACATATCACCCCACCAACCTCTGCATCCAATTTATCATTCTCCACCACTTCCACCACCTACAATCTGACCCCCAAAAGCAACGATATATTTCCATACAACCCCTATCTGCCTTTTGTATGGACCGTGCTCTTCCTCATCTTCTCCACACTCCTCACTAACCCCACCACCCCTGACACCTTTCCCTGCAACCACAGGGAGTACGACACTTTCCCCTAGACACCCACCTTCACCTCCATTCAAGGCACCAAACAAACCTTCCACATTAGATGGAGGTTTACCTATACATTTGACAACGTAGTCTAGTGTATCCACTGCTCCCGATGTGGCCTCCTCTACATCGGTGAGACCAAGCGTAGACTCAGAGACCACTTTGTAGCGTGCCTGTGATCTGTACACAAAAAACGACAACACCTTCTGGTCGCCAACCATTTTAGCTCTCCCTGCAAACCCCCTCCTACCCCCGCTCATCCCCACTTCCGGTGTGATATGTCCATCCTGGGCCTCCTGTATGTTACAATGACCACCCGCAAACTAGAGGAGCCTACAGCCAGATGGCCAAAGCATGGCATTCACCAGTTTTAAAATCTTCCCACCCCCAGCCTCATCCCATGTCCAACCCTGCCTGTCATCCCCTCCCCCTTGATCTGACACAACCTGTCTGTCTTCCCTCCCACCTCTCCGCTCTCCCCATCTCACTGACCAATGCCATCACTGTCTACCTGTCCTCACCTATTACAATCCACCTACATTACCCAGCCCCACCCTCCGCTATCTATTTATTTCTGAGCTCCCTTCCCCATCCCCATTTCTGAAGAAGGGTCCCAACCCAAAAAGTCAACTTTCCTGCTCCTCTAATGCTGCCTGGCCTGCCATGTTCCTCCAGCTCCATTTTGTGTGATCACAGATACAGATGCACATGCATGTGACCATAAACAATAGACATGTGCACACACGTACACAGTCACACAGGGTCTGCAGTGTCTTTAACCTAAAGATATATGTTGCTTTCTAAGCAGGGTCAAGGGCTATGGGAAGAAGACCGGAAAATGGTGTTGAAAAACAGATTAGTTATGATTGAACAGCAAAGCAGACCTGATGGGCCAAATGGTGGAATTCTGCCCCAAGGTTTAAAACTCTTGTGGTGTTATGGTATTTTTAAATGTGTCCCGTGAGTCCAATGTGGGCTGAGGTTGATGAATATTTGATTAGTGAGTACATGGTAATGTGGAATAGGTTTGAGGGCCTGAATGGTTCTGTTCCTGATTGTTTTGTCCTTGAGTTTAAAATGAGGTGGTGACTTGGTACGAACACTTCAAAAGTTAAACACTTCAAAAATAATGAATCCTGCATTGCGATGAAGATGTCCCTTTCTCATTTATATGGGTTGTGCGATCTGTGCTGTTCTCATTTCCAGGGAGCAGTGAAGACTCAGTTATGGAAGATATTCAAGGCTGAACTCGAATGAGCTTTGATGGACAACAGATTCAATGATTATTTGGAATAGATGGGAAGGTGTGTTCAGCCACAGTCACATCAACAATGAGCATTCTGAATGGTACAGCAGGCTCCAGGGGCCGGATGGCAAACTGTTTATCTAAATCGACATATTCTTCACTAACACAACCCCTCAACACTTTTACAGAGATAGAGGAAAATTCCATTCATTCAGTCAGGACCATTACAATGTGACAGGAGGAGGCCATTCCACCAGTCTAAGGATTTATACAGGTTTGGAAATAAGTCATTTAGCCCACAATACACAGTAGAGGAAAACGCCATGTAACCTGACTTGGCTGCCACCCAAGAACAGGGGAGCCCTGGTTAGCTAACAAGAAATAGTGAATACAGGTGAATATTGAGACTATAAAGTTGGAACTAATGGAGTACTTCTGGAGTGTGAGGTCATCAATGATTTACAATTGATGTTAATAATTTAGAAGAGGGAATTGGATTTGATTAGAGCTTAGATAACTCATACACCAAGACAGATATTCAATACATTATCAAGAGGAGGCAGAGAGTCTGCAATGGGATTTAGACAGGGGAGGTTAGTGTTCATCCATAATTGTAGAATGTGGGTTATGGGTAGTTTGTGCTTTGACAGAATGGCAAAATAACAGCAAACTTGAAGAGTGATTGCAGAATTTGGAGGTACAGAGGGATTTGAGTGTCCTGGCAAATGACTCAAATAAAGTTAGTCTGCAGTTGCAGCAGGTCATTCCGAAGATACATGGAGATTGTTTTTGGTTTATCAGTTGTAACAATGGAAACACATTCATACAACTATGCAGGGTATTACTGAGACCTCACCTAATGAACTGTGTTCAGTTTTGACTCCTAAATTGAACAATGAAAGATACAATTGTTTTCAAACCTTTTCAAAGTTGCTTCACTTTATTTGTTGCAAACATCAAGGACATAAATTATGAAGGATTAACAGTTTCAATCTGAGAATGAGAGATGCTCCTATTGAGCCATATAAGATCTTGAGGAAAGTGTATCAGGAGCATACCTGCTAGTGTGAAGGGCAAGGCTGGCATGGATAAAGAACACTGGATTGCTGAAGATATTGGGGCTCTAGTCAAGAAAAGAGTAAGGAGGCATGTATCAGGTATAGGCAGTAGGACCAGTCAACCCCTCAAGGAGTACGGGGTGTATGGGAGTTTACTTATGGGGGAAATCAGGCAGGCAAAAATGAAACATGAGATAGCTTTGGCAAATAAAAGAGAATCCAATGAGTTTCTACAAGTGTATTAAGGACAAGAGAGTAACTCTGGAGAGAATAGGCCCCCTTAATCTATCTATGTCTGTGGAGATATTGAGATCATAAATCAATTTATAGCATCAGTATTTACTGTGGAAAAAGGCATGGAAGCTCGGCAACTTTGGCAAATAGACAATGATGTCTTGAAAAGACTCCATACCAGACATATTTGCATCATTGACAGCCACAGGTGAGGTGATAGAATACTAGGGTGCGGTTAATGTTGTGCCATTATTTACAAAAGGCTGCAAGTGAAAACGAGTAAAACTACAGACTGATGAGTGTGACATCAGTGATGGGTAAGTTATCAGAAGGATTTCTAGATGGATAGGAAATAGATGCAAATCAAATGGGAAGGATTGATTTTGGATAGTCAGCGTGACGTTGTGTGGGAGATCAATTTTTGCAAACCTGATTGAGGTTTTGACGAGGTGATCAAGATACAAATGAAGGCAGAGTGGTATACATTGTCGACATGGACTTTAGCAAAGCACCACACCATAGACTGGTTAGTAAGTATAGATCATACAGGATCAGGAAGAGCTAATCAATTGGATTCAAATTTTCTTGACATTAGGAGACAGAAGATAGTGGTAGAGGATTGTTGTTCCAACTGGAGACCTGTCACAAGCAGTGTGCCACAAGGACCTGTGCTGGGTCCACTTGTTTGCTATTGCTATAAATGATTTGGATGCGAATATGGGAAGCATGGATCATCAGATATCAACAACATTGGTAGTATAGTTGACAGTGAAGAATGTTATTTTAGAGTACAACAAGGTCTTGACCAACTGGGCCAATGGGTTGAAGAATGGCAAATGGAGTTTGATGTAGATAAATGTGAGGTGCTGCAATTTGTTAGACAAACTAGGGCAGCTTTAAACCACTTGTAGTAGGGAACTGGGGAGTTTTGTCAAACAGAGATACCCAGGAGCGCAGGTATATACTTCCTTGAAAGTAGGATCACAGGTAGACAGGACAATGCAGAAGGTGTGTTTGACATGCTTATCTTCACCGGTCAAAGCATTAAATGCAGGGATTGAGGCATTGTGTTACAACTGTAAAAGACAATGGTAATGCCACATTTGGAGTATTGTGTCATCCTGTTTTGGGAAGGATGTTATTCAATTGGAAATGGTGCAAAAATATTGAAAACAATATTACTAAATTAGATGGAGATTTTAAGTTACAGGAACCAAAAGAATGCGGATGCTGCAAATCAGAAACAAAAACAAAGTTGCTGGAAGAGCTCAGCAGGTCTTGCAGCATCTGTGGAGGAGAAAACAGAGTTAACGTTTCGGGTCTGGTGACCCTTCCTCAGGAGTTATAAATTATAAGGATAGGATGGGATTTTATTCTCTCTTGCATTGGAGGCCGATGGATGACCTTACAAAGGTTTCTGAAACCCTGAGGAGCATGGATAAGATGAATAGCCAAAATCTTTTTCCCCCAGATAGGGGAATTCAAAACAAGAGTCCATAGTTTTAAGGTGAGAGGGGAAATATTTCAAAAAGATCTGGGCAGCAAGTCGTTCACAATGAGGCTGTGTAGAACAAGCTGCCAGCAGAAGTAGTTGAGGTGAGTACAATTACAACATTTAAAAGACATTTGGACAGATATGTGGGTAAGAAGAGTTGAGAGGGGCATGGATCAAAACCAGACACATGGGACTAGTTCACTTTATAAACCTGTTTGGCATGGGCCATAAGGTAAGTTTCTATAGGGTCTGTCTCTAAGACTCTATGACCTTCTCTCTTCTTTTATGGCCAATTATTTATAGCTCTCAACTCATTTCCAAATCAAACATTTTCTTTAAATACTTGCAGTGAACTAGTTGTCTGAACTTTCTTGAAAAGAGAATTCCTGATTTTGGTGTGGTGCTGCAGTCAAAGGCAGCAGCAGAAGCAGATTTGTTTTCAGCCACAATGCTTAACTGTTTGCCCGATATAATCCCTCAGTCTCCCATTACCGTCAAACCAATCTATGGTTCGGTGAAGAATGCAGGTGGACATGCCAGGGTCAGAACTACGTGCACCTAAAATTGATGACATTCTCTTAGAGCTACTGCACCAGACTGCTCGCATTCCAAACGGCAGAACTAATATCTGATAGAGAGGGCAAAATGGACCCAAGACTAATAGACCAGATTTAACCGCTGCAGTCCTGCCACATCCAGCCATAAATGGTGATGGACTGTTAAGCAACTCACTGGAGGAGAAGGATCCACAAATATCCCCATCCTAAATAATGGAACAACCCTGCACACCTGTGCAAAAGACAAGGCTGTAGTATCTGCACCGCCCTCAGCCAGAAGTGTTGAGTTGATGATCCACTTCACCCTCATCATGATGTCCACAGAATCACAGATACCAGTTTTCAACCAACTTGATTTGCTGCACTGGAAATCAACAAATAGCTGAACACAGTAGACATGACAAAGACAATGGACCCTGACACCATTCTTGCAATAGGCCTGAAGGCTTGGACTGCACAATAAGTTGGGCCCCTTGGGAAGTTTTTTCATTCCAACTTCACCTCTGACATTTACCTGGCAATCTGGTAAAATACTCAGCTATGTCCAGTTCTCTAAAAAGAAAATAATTATAACCTGACCAATTGCCATGCCCTCAGTCTTATCACAATTGTCAAACTGCTGGAAGTTGTTATCAACAGAGCTGTCAAACAGCACAGAAATAACCTGCTCAGTGTGGTTTCTGATGGGCCGCCATGTGGAAGTGGTGTTGTTGTAGATATGTTGTAGATAGTAATAATCCAGACAGGGCTAAAGCTCTGACAGCTGGGGGAAGTTAAAATAATTGATAAAACATCAAGATCTATACTCTGGTGTAAGTATTAGAAACCTTGAAGCCAATGTCATTTGTAAACACAAATTTGTTTCACCAATGTACTTTCAGATAGCAAACGTATCGAGCATTCCTGGTCTGGCCTAAAAGTGACTCCAGACACACAGACATGTGATGCACTCTTCAATGGTGTCTAAAACGCCCAAGGAAGACACTCAATTGTATCAAAATGGCCCCAGGTCTTAAGGGATGAAACTGGAGAAAATGTCAAATCCCATCCTTGGTGTTGAAAGGGAGGTGTATACCAGTCCTGTCAAAACTGCAGGGGCTTCCTTCCTAACATCTGAGAGATTGTGATAATATTTACAGACCTTTCCCACAGACTGCATAGAAATATTGGGAAAGGAGCAGTCCATTCAACACATTGAGCCTCCAGCCATTCTAGTTCATGGGGGAATATCACTTTAGTGCACTTTTTCCACATAATGTATATGTCCCTTAATGTGATTAACCATCAGAACAATATAAAAGAGGAATTGCAGCAGTCTCTTCAGTCCATCAATTTTTCCTCCATTCAATATAATGATAGCTGATCATCCCACCTGTAGACATTACTCCTGTCCTGTCCCCATCCCTTAGTGTCTAGAAATCCATATTTATTTTTAAGGTCTTGGCGTCCACAACTTTATGTGGCAGCGTATTCGCCGGATTCACCATCCTTGAATGCAAACATTTTTTCTAGTATCAATGTTGAATTGCCAGCCTGTACCAAATACTGTGGTCCTTTGTTATAGACATACCAGCCAGTTGCATTGTTATCCCTGCTTCCAATCTGTCTCGCCCTGTCAGAGTTTTATGTGCTTCACAGAGATCTCCACTCATTTTCCTCAACCTCTTGGAATACAGGCCCAATCAAATCAAACTCTGCTCACACAACAAGCTTGTCATGCCAGAGATCATTCTGGTCAACCATCGCTGCACTCCCCCAATGTCAGTTTTGTCCTTTATTAGACAAGTAGACCAAAACTGCACACAATACTGCACAATTCTCGAGTTGAAGTCACACCAAGGCCCTCTACAGCTTACATCTGTCCTCAAACTCACTTGACATGAAGGCTAACAGAACATTTATATTCCGACCTGCCTTCTGCTCCTGCAATATTGCTTTCAGTGACTCATGTAGAAAGAGATCCAGATCCTTTTCAATGTTATCACTACTCAATCGGTGGGGTCTACATCCCAGCATGCCAAAGCCATTTCCAGGAATGGCTTCTGGCTTCAGAATGCCTTGCCCTGCATATACATTGGAGGTCTGCGCAGGAGAAAAATAAATAAAAGGAGTATAAGTCCCTTTTTAGATAAACATTTTTCGATCAATCCATGTTTAAATAGTAAGATGCCGTTCTATTTTTCCCACCAAAGTGTACAATGTAACATCTATCCACATTGATCTTCATCTCGCACATATTTGCCCATTTGCTCCATTTGCCTCAATCACCTTGGGGCATTTTTACCTGACCACTCACAATCCGATATAGTTTAGTGCACTTGGAGAGCTTGTAAATATGACATTCAATTCCCTCAGTCAATTTTTTAACGTGTTGTGAACAACTGATGCCCAAGAACCAGTCCTTCCCACATCCCACAAACCTTTCACTCCAAAAATAAATTCATTCCTACTCACTGTTTCCTGTCCCTTTCTAAAACCATGTCCATATAACAGCCATAAATCCCGTAGGTTGATTTTGCACACTAGGCTTGGAACTTTATCAAACATCTTTCTCAAAATACAAATGTATTGCACCCATGCCTTCTACATAACTTTTCTGCCAGTTAGTTTCTCAAATATGATTCCCATTTCGTAAATCTAAGTTGACTTTGTCTGTGCCCATTACGTTCAGTGCCAATAATTCTTCCAAAACCATTTCTTTACTAATTTCATTCTATCACCCTTTCCTCACCAGCATTAGTTGTCCTGGTACTTCTGGGAAGATTTTGATTGGTTTTGCTTTTTTCTGTGAAGAAAGAACTTAAGTAGTTGCATAATAATTCTACTTTTTCCCCATTCTCCATTCTCCATTCTCTAGTTTCAGGCCATAAGGATGTTGCACTGTTTTTTTCTCTAACTCAGCCCATTGGCATAATTTTAGAAGCTATTGCAGTTTACTCTTATAACCTATGTAATGTACTACTGGAAACCCATCATTTCTTCTCTTAAGCTGCTCAATGATTGATCATATAACAACAGAAGCATGGCCTAGAAATCATGTGTGAATTGTTTGCTCAAGTTCTTCAAAAATGGAACAAGTACAGTAGATAGTGAGGGTTCTGGAGATGTAATATGTCTGGACTTGCAGAAGGTGGAGAAAAAGGTGCTGTACAAAAAATCAATCTGTAAAATAAGAGCACATGCAGTTAGGAGTAATTTGTTAGGTTGGCTAACCAAAACAAGTTGCAGCAAGGTGGAGTAAATGCCTTGTTTTCTGGTTGCCATTATGCAACATTTGGGGTGCCACAGAGTTCGTTTACCATGACCCAAATATTTACAAGCTACATTAATATTTGGATGAGGAAACAGAAAATACTATAGCCAAATTGTTAATTGACACTAAAATGAAGATGTAAGATATTTACAAATGGATGTGAGAGGCTAGGTGAATGGACCACCATTTGGTAGTAAAATTTAACGTGGATAATTATAAGGTTATTCATTTGGTCAGAGGAATAGGAAGGTAACTTATTATCTAAATGGAGAGAAACTTCAGAGCACTTAAGTGCAGAGGGATCTGGGTATCCTTGTGTATATCATAGAAAACACATACAGATACAACAAATAATCAGAAAGGCAACTGAAATTTTGGCATCAATTTCTAAAATATAAAAGTGTAAAGGTAGGGAAAATTTTGTGCTACTGGGCAAGGCATGAAGGAGTCCACAACTGGAGTTCTATGTACAGATTTTGTGACCTGGCTGGAGAAAGAATGGAGCTGTATTGGAAACAGTCCCAAAGAGTTTCTCGAGATTGATTCCACAGATGAAGAGTTTGTCTTATGGAGACAGATTGAGCAATTCAAGCCTATATTCCTTGACATTTTGAATAATGAGAGGAAATCTCATTGAGGTATGAAGCTGCTGAAGGTGATTGATAATTTATTTTCAAACTTTTCACTGTACTCAATTGAGTTCATTTCACAATAAAGTTAATTCAGTTCAATTATCTTTACCTTTTAGACTGCAGCATTCAGCTCATAATGCTATTTTGGGAAACTGCAAGATTCCCAGTTACCCAACAATGCAATCCTTGCAAACTGGAAAAGCTCCCAATTTTGATTGTAGACTTCAATATTAAAATTCTTGATGGTTTCCCTCTCACTGTCATTTCCTACAGCCATTATAATTATTACACAGCCCTCCATCCACACCAACCTTTCTATCACAGAATTTTACATTTCCCCAGGGCTTTGACATTTTGTAGATAATTAACTTCAGTACTTGGGCAACTACTTGCCACTTACATTTACTTTAAAGCACCCTTTAACTTTTTATATTACCCTCCTAATGTTTGACTGGGTGAGATTTTGTTTTGCAGAAATAAAGGCTATATACAAATGCAAGTAATTAAGATATACCAATTGAAATAACCGGTGAATCATAGTCAAAACATTTCTTATAACATTTTAAGTGATTGTTAAAATAAGAATGCTTTGGTTGTCCCACAACCATCCAGGAGAAAGACAGTAGATACATGCAACACCATTTGATATTTCACCTGGGGAGCTGGGCAGCATGGCAGCTCACTGGTTAGCCCTACTACCTCACAGTGCTAGGGAACCTGGCTCAATTCCACCATCATGTCACTGTCTGTATGGAGATTGCACATTTTCCCCCATGTCTGAGTGGGTTTCCTCCATGTACTCAGGTTTTCTCCCATGGTCCAAGGATGTGTAGGCTAGGTGGATTGGCCATGCTAAATTGCCCATCGTGTTCAGAGAATGTATGGATTAGGTGGGTCTGGGTGGGATGCTCTGAGGGTTACTGTGAACTTGTTGGATCAAAGGGCTTGTTTCCACACTGTAGGGATTCAATGAATTCTTACAACCTGATGGCCTGAATGTTTTCTTCAATAATGTAAATGCAAAGTGGATATATGCTCATGTGGGCCAATCAAGAACAAGAGGTATTAGTTTTAGCGTAAATTGGAGTAGATTAAAACTGGGGTGAGGAGAAATTACTTCTCTCAAGGGGTTGTGAATCTGTGTTCATCACCCCAGAGTGCAGTGGATGCTGGGACATTAAGTAAATGAAGGGTTATGGACCTCGGGCAGGAAAGTGGTACTGAGGCTCAGATGACATTAGCTATGATTGTACTAAATGGCGGAGCAGGCTCAAGGGGCTGAATTGCTGTCTGATGCTCCTTATTCTTACTCAGCCCTTCAAATGTGCTACACAGGAATGGGGAAAGACTGGTTATCACATAGGGAGCAGACACTCGGGATAAATCAGTCAATCATTTTGACAGAACGTAACCAGTGGACTCATACAGTGACCAATGCTGGGTCCTCAACGATTTACAAGGTATGTCAATGAAACGGAGGTGTGGAAAAGATGTACTCTAAGTTTGGTGATGACACCAATGTTAAATTTAGCAGAAAATTAAACTATCAAGAGAAAGTGGAGAGACTGCAAACACATATACTCAGGAAAAGACAATGGATAATACTTGGAAGGTGGTATATCTTTTCTGACATATCACATGTCATTTTGCTTACCAGAAGAATGAAAGGTAGTACGTTAGTGAAGTGGAGACAGATTCCAGGAATTAATGGTGCAGTGTGTACTGGACGATTCACTCTGACCTGTTCAGACATCGGAATTTTTGCTACATTTCCCTGATGGTCTTCTTTCTGAGGTTCCAGTTGGCCCCACTACTCTTGGTATACATTGATGTGGTTGGCTGGCAGTGGGGAGGGGGATGGTGTTTTGAATTATGTATCGAGGATACAGCCTTTATCTGAGATGCCATCCTTTCGTTCCATGTGGAGGCATGAAGACAAAAGGAATGGCTGCCTGCTTCTGTATGCAGAGACTGTGGCTGCTGCCAGTACAGGGGGCATTCACCACCATGATGTACTGTGCATGGTCACACTGTAACATTAATGGAATAAGAGTTCCTTCAGTTCCTCTACCTCTTCCCATTGACAAGGAGGCCTGGCAGTGTGATGTACACCATCAGGAACACTGCTATACTGGGAAAACAAGGATACTCCCAGCAGCTCCCTGCTGAGGAAAGAACACAGTATTCACATCATCCACCATGTATACCCTTCATCGGCGAATGTTGACACTGATGTTGACATACGGGAAGATGAGGGATATGTCACCAACACCTGACTGGAAAGTTTTGGATCATAGAAGCTGAATGAAACTGACCCTAATAGTCATTCATAGCACCATGCTCCCCCTGGTATGAAGCTGTAGGCCATGTTGAAGGAGGTAACACTGCTCTGTGACCAGTTCCTTGCTCAAACAGGTTCCCCTCACACTCTGCCCCTGCATTAGATGTTGCTTGGGAAGCTGTTCTTGGAAAACCCAAGGTAGATACAGCTGATCCGTTTCCCCACCCACTCCTCACATACACTCACCCCGTGGTTTCAGAGCTTCTCTGCAACCCCTACTCCATTGGTTGTTAATGCTGCAGATCCAAATGCTGTAAGTACAGTCTCCATGCTCCGTCCAGAGTTGGGTCACCAATCTTCAGGTGTTCGTGAATGTCTGAGGCAGCTAATAGTACAACTTCCAGCAAACCATCCCCAGCACCTCCACTATCTTTTCAATAACAGGACTCAGTCAGAAACCCCTCAAATACAAGTTATAAGCCTGGTCTTTTTAAAAAATATTTGAGGGGCTTCCTCCTGATTGCATGATTATCTGAGAGAGACACACAGAGGGTTTCAGTGGTCAGGCAAATACCAAGTTTCAAATATGTCAGCCAAAACTGCTGAAACCTCCTGTCCCACATGGAGCACCAGATGGGACACACCGAGAAGCAAACAACAACACAACACACATCATTTCGTCGTTTCCAAGCTTTATGGTGCTAGCACTTGGCAAAAAGCAAGGTCAGCGAAAGACACTGGGTTACAGAAAGATTCACTCTAAAATTTGAAGTAGAAAATTCATTAGCTGGGAACATGTGGAAATATGGACATGAAGACAGGGGAATGTGAATAACTGAAAGAGCGAAACTTTGGAAGTTCTAATAACAAACATAGAAAATAGGTGCAGGACTAAGCTATTTCCTTCTCAGACCTGTGCCACCATTTGACATGACCATGGCTGATCATGAAATCTCAGTATTCCATTCCCATTTTCTCTCCATACCCCTTGATCCCCAAGGGCCATGTCCAGGCCCCTCTTCAATATATATAACGCACTGACACCAACAACTTCCTTTGGAAGAGAATTCCACAGGTTCACAACTCTCTGTAGGAAGAAATTCTTCCGGATCTCAGTCTTGAATGGCTTACCCCTTATTTTTAGACTGCCACACCTTGTTCTGGACTTCTTCACTAAGAAAGCTCTTCCCGCATCTAGCCTGTCCAGACGCATCAGAATTTTATATGTTTCTGTGAGATTCTTCTTCATTCTTCTAAATTCCAGTGAGTACCAGCTCAGTTGATCCAGTATTTCTTCATATGTCAGTCCTGCCATCCCTGGAATCAGTCTGGTGAACCTATGCCAGGCATCTCCAATAGCAAGAGTGTCCTTTCTCAGACTTGGAGACTGAAGCTGGGCACAATACTCAAGGTGTGGCCTCACTAAGGTCCTGTATAATTGCAGCAGATGTCTTTACTCGATGCTCAAATCTTCTTGCTATGAAGGCCAGCATGCCATGAACTTTCCTCACTATCTGCTGCATCTGTGTGCCAGCCTTCAGCAACATTCCCACCATGACACCCAGATCTTTTTACGCCTCACATTTTCATAACCTGCCCTCATTCAGATGATAATCTGCCTTCCTGTTTTTGTGAGCAAAGTGGATCATCTCACATTATTCCACATTATATTGCATTTGCCAAGTTTTGTCCACTCAGCAAATCTATCCAAGTCATCCTGCAACCTCTTAGCATTCTTCTCATAACACACACTGTTACCCAGCTTAGTGTCATCTGCAAATGTGGACATATTGCAGTCAATTCCTTCATACAACCTATTAAGATATTATAGGAACAGTTAAGATCCCAGCACCAAACCCTGTGGTACTATACTCGTCACTGCCTGTAATTCTGAAAAGGACCCATTTATTCCAATTCTCTGCTCCCTGTCTGCCAACTAGTTCTCTATCCACATTAATATATTACCTCTTATACCATGAGCTTTAATTTTCCTTACTAGTCTCTTGTGTGTAACCTTGTCAAAAACCTCTTTGAAGTCCAGATGCACAACATCTACTTGTCCACTCTACTGATCACATCCTCAAAAACACACAGAAGATTTGTCAAGCATGATCTCCCCTTAGTGAATCCAAGTTTACTAGGCCTGATTCTGTCACAGCTTTCAAATGTTCTGTTATTACATCCTTAGTGACTGACTCCAGTGTTTCTGCATCCCCCTCCCCCAACCGACTGATACCAGGTTAATCAGCCTATAATTCCCATTTTCTCTCTTGCTGCTTTTTTAAAGTGTGGGATTATATTAGCCACCCTCATGCCATTGAAACTCTTCTAGAGTCTGTAGAATGCTAGAAAATGATCACCAATGCATCCAATATTTTGAGGGCCTCTGCCTTAAGTACTCTGGAATGCAGTGCATCAGGTCTTGGGACTTATTGGGTTTTAATCCCATCAATTTCCCCAAACCACTTCCTGATGAATAAGGATTTCCTTCAGTTCCTCCTTCATGCTTGACTGTATGTCTCCTAACATTTCCAGCAGGCTATTTGTGTCCTCCTTGGTGAAAACAGAAACAAACTATTTGCTCAACTGATCTACCATGTCTCTGCTGTCCATTACGAATTCATGTGATTCTAACCCTAAGGAACCAACATTTGTCTTCACCAGCCATTTTCTCTTTGCATAACCAGAATAGCTTTTGCAGTCAGTTTTTATGTTTTCCACAAGCTTACTTTCATGTTCTGTTGTCCCCTTCCAAAAAAAAACCTTTTGTCTTCCTCTGCTGAATTTAAAATTTTGTCCAGTCTTCAGGTTTTCTGCCTTCTCTGGCCGATTTATGTGCCTCCTCTTTGGCTTCAAAACTATTTCAGATTTCCCTTGTTAGTGATGGTTGAGCCATCTTCACTGTGCCGAACAGGAATGTACAGTTGTTGAATTTCCTTCATGCGTTCTTCAAATGTCTGTCATTGCCTAACTCCTGTCAATGCCTTCAGTACCCATGGCCAGCTTATTCTAGTCATA
The DNA here is from genome assembly GCF_030684315.1 of Stegostoma tigrinum. Lineage (NCBI taxonomy): Eukaryota > Metazoa > Chordata > Chondrichthyes > Orectolobiformes > Stegostomatidae > Stegostoma > Stegostoma tigrinum. Next base: position 5,503,870 of record NC_081361.1, on the reverse strand, counting down.
GTATGCCTCACACTCTCACAGTTAGCTTTAAGTTCATGACCCTAGTGTCAGATTTAACTGTTGACTTGTTATGGACCAGATCAGACACCAAAAAAAAATTAAGAAGGTAGAATTGACACTAACTTTTCTTATTTTAAAGACAAATGTAAAATGTCTCAGATGCAATATGACTGGTTAACCTCGACGTTACGCAAAGTACAATCCATATAAACACTGTAGATAAAATACAAGCAAATAAAGACAAATTTAAAATAACTTAACCAAAAAATATCGACAGTATCTATTAATAATTAACTGTGCCAATAGAGTAACATACTGTGTCCAATTGTGGGCCCCACACCTCAGGAAGATCATACTGGCGCTGGGGCGTGTCCAGCGGAGATTCACACAGATGATCCCTGGAATGGTAGGTTTAATGTATGATGAATGGCTAAGGAACCTGGGATTGTATTGATTAGAGTTTAGAAGGTTGAGGGGAGATCTAATAGAAACTTACAAGATAATGTATGGCTTAGAAAGAGTGGATGCTAGGAAGTTGTTTCCGTTAGGCGGGGAGTCTAGGGCCCATGGGCACAGCCTTAGAATTAGAGGGGGTAAATTTGAAATGGAAATGAGATGACATTTCTTCAGCTAGAGAGTGGTGGGCCTGTGGAATTCATTGGCACAGAGTGTGGTGGAGGCTGGGATGTTAAATGCCTTCAAGGCAGAGATCAATAAATTGTTGATCTCACAAGGAATCAAGGGCTACGCGGAGAGTGCAGGCAAGTGGTGTTGAAATGCCCATCAGCCATGATTTAAATGGCAGAGTGGTATCGATGGGCCAAATGGCCTTACTTCCACTCGTATGTCTTATGGTCTTATCGTCTTATATCACAAATAGGCCTCTTGGTAAAAAGGAAGGTTCAGACACAGATTCTCATATGCAATTCTCCAATCTAGGAGAAAAAAGGTAAAATAAAAGAAAATTCAGAGAGATTAGCAGCCAAGAGAAATTCACCAAAGCATCAACTCTTTTGAGGCCCCAATATCTTTTGATGTCACTAAAAAAAACAAAAGCACAAAAATCTGTATCTCTGAGAGATGGCTGCATCCATTCAGCTGGTTTAAAAAAGCCAAGGCCTCCGAAGCTTTTTATGCACGTCATCTTTAGAACCCAGTTCTTCACCTCTGCCTTACAAAGTCTCTTCAAGAAAGAAGACAGAGCAAAATAATACCTTAAAGTGACAACATTGTCACACACTCTCCACCTTAATGAAGAATTCTGCCGTATTATGGTCATTCTTCCCCAAAGGATGTCACACTACAAAATTGCTAATAAATCCTCTCTCATTACAAAATACCTAGTCTAGCATGGCTTGTTCCTTGACACACTGTTCGAGGAAACCATCACCCATATATTCCTGGAAATCGTCCTCCATCATATTGTTTCCAATTTGGTTAGTCCAATGAATATGCAGGTTGAAGTCACCCACAATAACTGCTGTACCATTACTGCTTGCGTCTCTAATTTCCTGTTTGATACAGTTCCCAACATCACAACTACTGTTTCATGATCTGTACACAGTTTTCACAACTCCACCCATACAGACTCCAATCATCCAGGCTAACATCCCCCCTCAGTATTGTGTTAATCTCCTCCTTAAACAGCAACAGTATGCTAATATGCTAACTCTCTTTCATTTCAGTCTATCTTTCCTGAAAATTGAAAATCCTTGGACATTGAGTTCCTAGCCTTGGCCTCCCTGGAGACAGGTTTCCATGATTCTAATTATACCATATACATTAATAACTGTCTGTGCATTTAATTCATCCACCTGATTACAAATGCTCCTTGAATTGAGAAACAGACACTTCAGGATCATTTTTTGACATTTATTTCCCTTTTTGAATTTTGATATCCTACACCACTTTTTAGTTTTTGTCTTAAGTTTTTCTGCTGTTTGGCTATTACCAAAATGTTCCCCTCTAGCTAGCCTCCTTTTTAATCATTGTTAAGTGGTTGATGGTGACTGCGCTGACTCCTCCCAGAATCCATGTCAGTCACAACTCAACAGTGCCCTCTGAGAATGAAGGCATTGCCAAATCAACTGAAATAGTTCATTACATTGAATTATGAATCTGCCTCACAGAGCCAGCCAAGACCAATAAACTGGGACAAGAAGACAGCCCAAGCAGTAAGAGCTATGCCGACCATGCCAGTGTATTGCACAGTAAACTGAACTACCTGCCCAGCATTGGGAGCATTGTAAGCCTTTGCCAGTATAATGCTGCTATACTTGCGCTAGATAATGGACTAGCACAGGGAAATTTGCAGCATATGCTGTAAATTGTGTTTCCATAACTTTGTTTCCATTGCACCAGAACAAGTCTACAAGACTTGTGTGTGTGTGTGTGTGTGTGTGTGTGTGTGTGTGTGTGTGTGTGTTGGCAGGGATGTTGGGGATGGTTACATGCGAAAATTATTGCTTGAGAGAGAACACACATGGAGGAAATCACTTTAAATATGAACAAGTTGCGGATATATGGGTAATCGATAGAGAGACTGAGGGACATTTCGTGGATAGACATGATGATACACTTGAGAATATTAAAATAAGGCATTACCAGACCCAACATAACATAAATCAGTGCACATAGAAACAATGGGGATGGGATTTTGATCTGAATTTGGATACAAGCCATGGAGTATTGACTCACATTTGCTTCTGCAGGTTTGAAGATGGGATTGTCAGCAGCAGATTACTGGCATCAATAAGAAAATATTTCATATCTCAAGGTTCAAATAGTGGATAGGATGAGCCAGTGAAGCATATTCTGGAAGTTGCAGTAGTTAAAAATGGGAACGGTCAGGGCACAGTGATAGGAATCAGCTTGTGGCCAATGAGATGACCATTGTTGCAACTTGTCTGTTTAAGCCTCGGATGTTGGCCAGGGATGGGATGCAATCGGAGGAAGGAAGTGAAGTTTGCAAACAGAACATAATTTAATGGCTTTTATGCTCCCAATATTAAGATAACAATGCAGTGATACAAAAAATCATGATTCACAACTGAAACTGAGTCAGTCAACATAAATTTACGAGAGGGACACCACTAGAGATAAAGAAGGAAAGAGTGAATGAACAAGTTCACTAACACAGCTCATATTATCCTGAAGAGTGGTTATCTGGAATTTGATTCTTAGCAGGAACAAAAACAGTTGGAAGGAATATAGGGTAAATGGAAAGAATTGCAATACAATTACACATAGTTTGTAGAAATAATAACAGGAGAGTGAGACTTACCAGGAACACCAACAAAAGCCAGTATAGGATAATAAAAGTATTGAATGATGTAAAGTACATAACGTATCCACAATGATAATGACAATTGATTATAATAAGTAGAGAGATGCCAGACAACTGAAGATAAAGTCCTGTCAATTGCTGGAACATTCCAATCCGTTGTTCTCAGATACTGATATGTTGTTGGAACATTCCAATCCATTGTTCTCAGATTCTGATCCATTATTGGAACATTCCAGTCTAACGTTCTCAGTTTCTGATCTCTTATCCCAATTTTCTTTCTGGAGCTGCGGATCCCTATTAGCGTTATAGGTGACCCTCCTGCTCATACTGTGGGATAACACATTGAATGGAGCCTATTTATTATTAAAAGATGGAAAACTTTCACTGGGATAATTAGAATCCACAGAGACTGAAATTAATCACAGTCACTGAACAAACAGATTCAGTTAACACCTTCCTGATATCACTTTTCATATCACAATAGAAGGAAACGTTTACTCAGTCTGGATGGAATACATAATGGTCGCTGAGGCATGGACAGTTAATCTTTCAATCTTTTTAATCTTTCTTCCTTGTGCTTGGGAACAGTGCCAGAACACTGCAAGGTCGTGTATGTCCCACTCTGTTTATAAAAGGAGGCAAGGTTAACTTATTTGACTAGCTACATACAATGACTGGTGGGGAAATTTCTAGAGACCATAAACCAGGATGACACTGTTTAATGCTCATTGACTTTGTGCAAAGTTTTATAAGTTATCTTTCATAAAACTTCTTTCATAACCTTGGGACATCAGTCAGAGCATTGAGACTGCTGCTCAGCAACAGGGGGAAGTAATTCTGTCTACAAGTGCCTGTTACAGAGGGTTAAGTGGGGCCATTCAACCCACAAGAACCTATTACCTCATAGTGAAGTTCAAACACACAGAAGTGTTACTAGGTGTTCCTGCAAGGATACCTGGAGTACATTGTGTTGTTTGTATTTCTGTAACTGAGAAGGAAGAGTCATCCATCAGATACAGGCAAACATTTGCTCATCATCCATGAGTTGCTGTGTTGTTTACTGTTTTGTTCCTGTTACAGCAGGACAGGAAGATTTCATTCAGCCTCTCAAGTTTTTTCATTGGAACAGAAGGAGGCCTTTCTGTTGTTATAATGGGACAGAATGAGGCCATTCCACCTCTCAAGTCTGTTATACAGAAACAGGATGAGGCCATTCAGCCTGTCAATTCTGTTACATATGAACAGGAAGAGTCTTTTTGTCCCCTCTAGTCTGTAACACAGGAACAGTAGGAGACTATTTAGCCTCTCAAGTCTGTTACATAGGAACAGGAGGAGGCCTTTCAGCCTGAACTTGCTAGAGAGGAGCATGGGGAAGACAATTCAAAATCTCGAGCCTGTTATGGAGAACAGGATGATGAGGCTATTCAGTCTCAAAATCCAAAAATAGGAACATGCGAATAACAGGCACGAGTACATCATTCCACTCATTGGATTTGATCTGCTGCTCAATAAGATAATAGGGAATCCAACTGTGGTTTCAGTTCGACTTTTCTCCACTATCACACAGATCATCTGGTGTTTGTCATGAAACTCTCTGCCTCTGCCTCAGGAGTATTCTGTTTAAACTGCTCTCTAGGAGAAGTGTTCTGAACAATCATGATCTTCTGAGAGGAGAAGAAATCCTCAACTCCAACCTAAATGGAAATGCCATAGTTTTTTTTTAAAGTGCCACATAGTTCCAGTCTCAATATTGGTAAAATTGCAAGTGGGATCAAGACCATAAGACCATAAGACATAGGAGTGGAAGTAAGGACACTTGGCCCATTCGGCATTTCAACTCCACTTCCCTGCACACTCCCTGTAGTCCTTGATTCCTTGTGAGATCAAGAATTTATCAATCTCTGCCTTGAAGACATTTAATGTCCCGGGCTCCACTGCGCTCCGTGGCAATGAATTCCACAGGCCCACTACTCTCTGGTTGAAGAAATGTCTCCTCATTTCTGTTTCAAATTTAGCCCCTCTAATTCTAAGGCTGTGCCCATGGGTCCTAGTCTGCCTGCCTAACAGAAACAACTTCCCAGTGCCCACCCTTTCTAAGCCATACATTAACTTGTCATTTTCTATTAGATCTCCCCTCAGCCTTCTAAACTCTAATGAATACAATCCCAGGATTCTTAGCCATTCATCGTACACGAAACCCACTATTCCAGGGAACATCCGTGTGAATCTCTGCTGGGCACGCTCCAGCGCTGGTATGCCCTTCCTGAAGTGTGGGGCCAAAATTGGACACAGTATTCTAAATGGGGCCTAACTAGAGCGTTATAAATTCTCAGAAGCACATCACTGCTTTTATATTCCAACCCTCTTAAGATAAACAACAACGTTACATTCGCTTTCTTAATCACGGACTCTACCTGCAAGTTAACCTTTAAAGAATCCTGGACCAACACTCCCTGATCCCTTTGCACTTCAGCTTTACGAACTTTTTCACCATTTAGAAAATAGCCCATGCCTGTATTCTTTTGTCCAAAGTGCAAACCTCACATTTGCTCACGTTGAATTCCATCAGCCAATTTCCGGACCACTCTCCTAAACTGTCTAAATCTTTCTGCAGCTTCCCCATCTCCTCAGTACTACCTGCCTGTCCACCCATCTTCGTGTCATCAGCAAACTTCGCCAGAATGCCCCCAATCCTTTCAATCAGATCATTAATATATAAGGTGAACAGCTGTGGCCCCAACACTGAACCCTGCAGGACACCACTTGTCACTGGTTGCCATTCCAGAAAAGAGCCTTTTATCCCAACTCTCTGCCTTTTGTCAGACAGTCAATCCTCAATCCAAGCCAGTAGCTCACCTCGAACACCATGGACCCTCACCTTGCTGAGCAGCCTCCCGTGAGGCACCTTATCAAAGGCCTTTTGGAAGACTAGATAGATAACATCCACTGGGTTTCCCTGGTCTAACATACTTGTTACGTCTTCAAAGAATTCTAACAGGTTTGTCAGGCATGCCCTCCCCTTACTAAATCTATGCGGGCTTGTTCTAACCCGACCCTGCACTGCCAAGAATTTAGAAATCTCACCTTAATGATGGATTCTAGAATTTTACCAAGAACCGAGGTTAGGCCAAACGGCCCATAATTTTCCATCTTTTGTCTTGATCCTTTCTTAAACAACGGGGTTACAACAACAATTTTCCAATCACCTGGGACTTTCCTTGACTCCAGTGACTTTTGAAAGATCACAGCCAAAGCGTCCGCTATTTTCTCAGCCACCTCCTTCAGATCTCGAGGATGTAGCCCATCGGGGCCAGGAGATTTATCAATTTTTAGAACTTGTAGCTTTTCTCGCACTTTCACTTTTGTAATGCATACCATACTCAACTCTGCCCCCTGACTCTCCTTAATTGTTGGGACACTACTCATGTCTTCCACTGTGAAGACTGACGGAAAATACTTATTAAGTTCTTCAGCTATTTCCTTATCTCCCATCACTAGCCTTCTAGCATCAATTTGGAGTGGCCCAATGTCTACTTTTGCCTCTCACTTGCTTCTTATGTATTGAAAGAAACTTTTACTATCATTTCTAATATTACTAGCTAGCCTACATTCACATTTGATCCTCTCCTTCCTTATTTCTATCTTTGTTATCATCTGTTTTTGTAGCCTTCCCAATCTTCTGATTTCCCAGTGCTCTTGGCCACTTTATAGGCTGTCTCTTTTTCTTTGATACATTTCCTGACTTCCTTTGTCAGCCACGGCTGTCTAATCCCACCCCGGATAATCTTTCTTTTCTTTGGGGTGAACCTCTGTACTGTGTCCTCAATTTCACCCAGAAACTCCTGCCATTGTTGCTCTAATGTCTTCCCTGCTAAGCTCTGCTTCCAGTCAATTTTCGTCGATTCCTCTCTCATGCCCCTGTAATTACTCTCAACCCTCAAGCATCTTACACAGCAACGGGAAGACGGTATTCGGATTTTTGAGCCTCTTACTCAGGAACAAGAGCAAGACATTCAGGTGCTAGAGCCTATGACCGAGGAAAATGAGGAGGGCATTCAGCCCATCAAGTTTGTAAAACAGGAAAAGAATGAGGCCGTTCATACAGAACAACGCTGTTACACGGCAATCAGAGCAGAACCTTTAACCTTTTGTGTCTGTTACACAGGAATTGGAAATTAATCTAGAGGTTATAGAAAGGGAGTAAATAAAACTATTCATGATCATTAGGGAATGAAACACAAATGACAAACTACTGGGATTGAAGGCAAATTGTTAGAATCTATTTCTAAGGAATTAACGACAGGACATTTGCAAATCAAACTGCAATCCTTCAGTGTTAGCAAGGTATTTTTTGAAGGGTAAATCATGTTTGAGTAAGTTGCTTGAGCTCTTTAGGGATGTGCCCATCAAGCTGGGTAATGGGGATCCTGTATGTGCATTATATCTGGACTTCCAGAAAGCATTGGGTGAGATGCTACACTAAAGGCCAACATGCAAGATAAGATCACATGGCTTCATGAGTAATTTATTAGCTTGAAAAGAGGATTGGCTAATCAACAAAATGCAGAGAGACAGGATAAATAGGTCTTCAGCTTGGCAAGATGTAACTGGTGGGGTGCCAGAGGGATTGGCTCTCGGGCCCCAACTATTTTTAGTCTATTTTAATGAATTGGATGAGGGTCGAGAAAATGACACTAAAATAGCTGGGAAAGTAAGTTGTGAGGAAGCAATAAGAAAATCACAAATGGACATCGATAATTTAGGAGAAGGGGATAATATGTCCCAGATAAAAAAGGTGGATAGGTATGCGCATATGCATTTTGGTCAGAGGAGTAGAAAGGCAAGTTATTAAATAGAGAAACTTCAGTGTGCTTTGGTGCAGAGGAGCTGGAGCCTTCCTCTTTGAATTGTAGAAAGCTAGCATGCATATACAACAGGTGATAAGGAAGGCAAATAGAATTTCCAAATTTATACTAAAAGGAAAATAACATAACTGGGGAAGTGGCTGTACTCATGCAAGGCATTAGTCAGACTGCAACTGGAGCAATACGTATAGTTTGGTAATGGGAGATGTAGTTTCATTGTAAGCAGTTCAGAAGAGGTTCACCAGACTGATTTTAGAGATAAGGGGTTTATGTATGAAGAGAGATGGAACATTTTAGTCCTATAATCTTTGAAATTTAGAAGAATGAAAGAAGATCTAATTGAGGTATTTAAAATGTGAAAGGCGACTGATTATGTAGATTAAGAGAGGTGTTCCTTCAAGAGGAGCCATCTAGAACAAGAGGTCATCTGCAGCAGAGTTAATATGGAGCGTGTACAAATTGTGTCTGTCAAGTGGTTATGAATCTGTGGAATTCACTACCTGAGGGATCAGGGGATGCTGGGACAATAAATAAATGAAGGTTCTGGATAACTAGCAGGAATATGGAAAAACAAAGACAAAGAAACAAAGAAACCTACAGCACAGGAACAGTTCCTTTGGCCCTCCAAGCCTGCGCCGATCAAGATCCTCTGTCTAACCTGTCATCTATTTTCTAACGGTCTGTGTCCATTTGCTCCCTGCCCATCCATGTACCTGTCCAAATATATCTTAAAAGACGCTATCGTGTCTGCGTCTACCACCTCAGCTGGCAACGCGTTCCAGGCGCCCACCACCCTCTGTGTAAAGAACTTTCCACGCATATCTCCCTTAAACTTTCCTCCTCTCACTTTGAACTCATGACCCCTAGTAATTGAGTCCCCCACTCTGGGAAAAAGCTTTTTGCTATCCACCCTGTCTATACCCCTCATGATTTTGTAGACCTCAATCAGGTCCCCCCTCAATCTCCGTCTTTCTAATGAAAATAATCCTAATCTACTCAACCTCTCTTCATAGCTAGCACCCTCCATATCAGGCAACATCCTGGTGAACCTCCTCTGCACTCTCTCCAAAGCATCCACATCCTTTTGGTAATGTGGCGCCAGAACTGTACACAGTACTCCAAATGTGGCTGAATGGAGACAAGACGAGAGCAGGCTTGAGGTGCCGAATTGCTACTTGCGAATTGAAGGGGGTGCGAGGGCTGAGGGGCAGGGAATGTGGAGGGGAAATTGTGGTTGTTGAAAAATGAAGACATCTGGGATGTCCGGGAATGGAACACCTCATTTTGGGAGCAGATGCGGCGGAGGTGAAGGAATTGGGATTTTGGGAGGGCACTCTTGCAGGAAGGTGTATTCTAGGTAGCTGTGGGAGTCAATGGGCTTAAAATAGATCTCAGTTTCTAGCTTGTGCTCACATATCACCCCATCAATGCCCTTGTCCTCACATATCACCCCATCAACCTCCAAATTCAACGCATCATTCTCCGCCATTTCCGTCACCTGCAATCTGACCCTGCTACCAACCATACATTTCCTGCCCCACCCTTATCTGCTTTCCGGAGGGAAAACTCTCTCAGTGACTCCCTTGTCTGCTCCACACTCCCCTCCAGCCCCACCACCCTGGCACTTTTCCCTGCAACCACAGGAAGTGCTGAACCTGCCCTTACACCTCTCCCCTCACCCCCATCCCAGGCCCCAAGAAAACCTTCCACAATAAACAGATGTTCGCCTGCTCATCTGCTAACGTGGTCTATTGTATCCGCTGTTCCCAATGTGGCCTCCTCTGCATCGGGGAAACCAAGCAGAGGCTGGAGACTGCTTTGTGGAACACCTATGCTTGGTTCGTGGCAAACGACAACATGCCTCAGTCGTGAACCACTTCAACTCTCTCTCCCATTCCTTGGATGACATGCCCATCCTGGGCCTTCTCTGGTGCTACAACGATGCCACCCGAAGGCTGGAGAAACAGCACCTCATATTCCACTTGGGAACACTTCAGCCTAATGGCCTCTACAAGCTTCAAAACCTCCCCACATCCAACCTCATTCCAAAACCAGCCCACCTCATCCCTGTCTCTTTGACCTGTTTGACTTTTCTCCCATATATTCGATCCTCCAACCTCACTTACCCACCCCCAGATGCACTTCTTACCTAATAGCCTCATCCCTAAATCAGATCATAGGAAGGGCTGACTACTTCTGTATGCAAAGACTGTGTCTGCTGCCAGGACAGGGGGGCATTCACCACCATGATGTACTGTATATGGTCACACTGCAATATTAATGGAATGAGAGGTCCTCCAGTTCCTCTGCCTCTGCACATTGACGGGGGACATTGCATAGCCTGGTACACAAGAAAAAAGAAATGGAAAAGAAACAGTGTGAATTCTGATTAAAAGCAGTGGAAATAAAAGGTGAGAGGGGTTTTTTTCAGAATTGAAAGAGAAAGAGAAAGAAGAAATGGAAAAAGAGAGAGAAAAATAAAACAGAAAGAGGGAGAGTTTGAACTTCAGATGTTGGCAATTAGAGATGGAAGTCGACTTAAAAGGACGGAGTTGAACGGTAAAGGTCGGCTTAGTGAGGAAGATAGTGATGACAGGCAAAATCACTGTAGCCAAAGGCCTGATGGGAATTTGTTTAAACATGTTCAATATGCAAAGTACTGGGCTAATGGGAAGATTCTCGGCAGTGTAGATGAGCAGAGAGATCTCAGTGTCCATGTACACAGATCCTTGAAAGTTGCCACCCAGGTTGACAGGGCTGTTAAGAAGGCAGACAGTGTTTTAGCTTTTATTAATAGAGGGATCGAGTTCTGGAACCAAGAGGTTATGCTGCAGCTGTACAAAACTCTGGTGCGGCCGCACTTGGAGTATTGTGTACAGTTCTGGTCACTGCATTATAAGAAGGGTGTGGAAGCTTTGGAAAGGGTGCAGAGGAGATTTACTAGGATGTTGCCTGGTATGGAGGGAAGGTCTTACGAGGAAAGGCTGAGGGACTTGAGGTTGTTTTCGTTGGAGAGAAGAAGGTTGAGAGGTGACTTAATTGAAACATACAAAATAATCAGAGGGTTAGATAGGATGGATAGGGAGAGCGTTTTTCCTAGGATGGTGATGGCGAGCACGAGGGTGCAAGCTTTAAATTGAGGGGTGAAAGATATAGGAGAGATGTCAGAGGTAGTTTCTTTACTCAGAGTGTAGTAAGGAAATGGAATGTTTTACCTGCAATGGTGGTAGATTCGCCAACTTTAGTTACATTTAAGTCATCATTGGACAAGCATATGGACGTACATGGAACAGTGTAGGTTAGATAGGCTTCAGATTGGTGTGACAGGTTGGCACAACATTGAGGGCTGAAGGGCCTGTACTGTGCTGTAATGTTCTATGTTCGATGTTTTGCCTGAGTTCGATGAGAAAGATGCTAAAGCCTTTTTCATTTAATGTCAGAAAGTGGCTAATGACATGTTATCGCCAGTGTCCATGTGGGTATTGTTGATCCAAACAAAGTTGACAGGTAGAGCTGGTGAGGTATTTGCATCATTATCAGCGGAGTTATCTGGAGAGTATGAAGAGGTGAAGGAAACTATGTTAAGCATATGAACTAGTGCCAGAAGCCTGCAGACATTTCAGGAATCTATTGAGGGAACCTGTTCAAATGTATATTGTGTGTGAAAGGATCAAACAAAGTCATTTTGATCAGTGCATAAGATCACTGAAAACACATCAAACACATGAGGCTTTTAGAGGGATGATTATGTTGGAGGAGTTCAAAAATTCACTTCCTGAGTTAGAGAGAAATGTGTAGAAAACCAGAGATTTAAAACAGCAAGATTAGCAGCTGAAATGGCTGATGATTATGAGTTGGGTTAAAAAAGAAGTCGGAAGGCTGGGTGTTTAGGAAAAGCACTGGGAAAATGGATTTGGGAAAACAGGATGAGTCAACGATCTTTGTTGATGTGGTAATGAAAAGCACCGTAGAAGCTAAAAAAGCTGCACCAGAATGCATCACGTGGCTAGGGGATGGTTGAGAAGAAAGAGCCAGAACTCTTTAAAAAATTTACTTGAGCGTAAGATTTACTCATTCTGAGGAAGAGTCACCGGGCCCAAAAAGTTAACTCCGATTGTGTTCTTCTGCTGCCAGACCTGCTGAGCTTTTCTAGCAACTTCTGTTTTGTTCCGCATTTACAGCATCCACAGACCTTTCGGTTTTTAACAGGGTTACTCACATATGCCAGGAAGAGCTACATTTTTAAAAAATACTATTTTAAGAGATACAGGAGCACGTCAATCTTTGATGGTGCGAGATGAGGAGATGTAATTCAGAAGGACTATTGCCAGAAAAACGAAACTGGTAACATGGTAAACTTATGGTGAGAAGAGCAGTGTTGCATTATGTAAAGTGAGATTGGAGTTTCCAGTGAAATTTGGAGAAGTGATGGTCAGAGTACGAGAGGGACTTTGAGCTCCAGGAATAAAATTTGTCCTTGGGAGCAGTATAGCTGGATCACAGGTAGGAATTCTACTTCTTTGCTTGAAAAGCCAGTGGAAAATCAGGCAACTGAGTTATTACAGGAAGTGTGTGCTGGTTTTGTTTTCCTTACCGTGTGCTAACAAGGTCATAAAACCACAAAGTGAAGCAGGAGGAGAAATCAAAGAATAAAGATAAGGAAGTTGAAGTAGAACTATTAGTGGCTGTGTTTGATCAAATATTTAAGAGAAAACAAGAACAGGCATGGGATAAAGCAGGTATTTTTAGTGAGAATAATTATTGATTTAAAACAGGAAGATGAAAAATAATGTAGTTGTATCAAAAAGTATACACAGAAGAAGAATCTGAGTGTATCCCAGAATGTCACTATCTTAAAAATGACATCTTGCTGAAGAAATGGAAACTATCACATGTTCAGGCAAATGAGAAATGACCCGTGAGAAATAGTTCATCAAGTTGGTGGGTTGGTGGGTTACAGAAAACAAGTGTTGGTAGCACATGAATTACTAATTGGAGGTGATAGATTAACTCAAAGTGCAAAAACACATTCATTGGTTTTGGTACTGTCTTTCATTCTTTCATGTCACTGTATGTGAACTAAAGATATCTTTAGGCTCCGATTACTCTGTACTACCACATTCAGGCCAGTTGGGCAGAGTCCATAAGACCTTAAGCAATAAGAGAAGAGGTAGGCTCATTGAATCTGCTCCACTGTTTGATCATGGCTGATTTTGCAAAGCATGTCATAGCATCAGCTGATTGGAGAACCCCAGGCAGCAAAGTAACCAGTACCTTTAATATCCATTCCTGCATTTGAGGAACACTTTACAAAGGTCATAAATGATTACCTAAAACAAAAAAAAATCAGCATCAGTATTTATTAACCATAATGGATGTGTCCGCTAGGTTTCCAGAGGTCATTCCATTATGCAGTTTCATGGCTAAAAGAATTGCAGAAGAGTTACTTAAATTTTTCACCAGATACCAACTACCCACAGAAATGCAATCAGATCAAAGGTCATTTTTTACAGGAATAATTCAAGGAGTTTATGGAATAAAACAATTGAAATCCACTGCATACCATGCAGAATCACAGGGGGCATGTGAACTGTGGCATCAAACTTTAGAGACCATTTTGAGGGCTTACAGTCAAAAATATCCAGAGGACTGGGATAAAAGCATTCTGTTTGCACTTTTGCAATTTGCGATGCATGAAATGAATCTGCTAAATTCAGTCTATTTGAGTTTTTTTTAGGCACAAGGTAAGAGGAACATTGAAATGAATTAAAAATGTGTGAGTGAGCTAGATAGCATGTAAAAGTAGCACAGCATGCTACATGAAGCAGACAAGAAATCAAAGGTTTGCAATTTTGCCAGTGGGGATAGAGAGTTAGTGTTACTCCCAGAGGTAGGTGAACCTTTAAAATGAGGGTTAGTCGGATTTATTAAATTGAAGGGAAATGCAGTGAGGTGAATTATTTGTTTAAAATGCCAGATAAAAAAGAAATCTTACATTTTGTGTCATGCAAATATTTCATGTGGGAAAATGCACTCGGCCACCTATCTTGCATTTCCCACATCTCTGCCCTGACATCCCCTCACTGCAACAAAAACAAATGCAGAGACCCCTAGTCTTCAACTATCATCCCACGGGAACCTTCGGATCCAACGTATCATTCTCTGCCACTTCCGCCACCTGCAATCTGACCCCACAAACAAGGATATATTTCCCTCCCCACCCTTATCTGCCTTTCGTAGGGACTGCACTCTCGACAATTCCCTCATCCACTCCACACTCACGCCTAGCCCCACGCCTCTGGCACCTTTCCCTGCAACTGCAGGAAGTGCTAAACCTCCCCTGACACCTCGCCCCTCACTTCCATCCTAGGGCCCAAATAAACATTCCACATTAGACAGATGTTCTCCTGCACATCTGCCACTGTGGCCTACTGCATCTGTTGCTTGCGATGTGGCATCCTTTATGTCGGTGAGACAAAGCAGATGCTCAGAGGCCGCTTTGTGGAATACCTGCGCTTTGTTTACGACAAATGACAACACCTTCCAGTCCCAAACCACTTCAGCTCCCCCCCGCCACACCCTGGATGACATGTCCATCTTGGGCCTCTCCAGTGTCACAAAGACGCCACCCAGAAACTGGAGGACGAGCACCTCATATTCTGCAAAAGGAGCCTACAACCAAATGGTCTCAATGTGGGCTTTACCAATTTCAAAATCTCCTCAACCTATGACCAATCCTACCTGACCTCTTTGACCTGACACAACCTGTCTATCTTCCCTCCCACCAATCTATTCCCCCTGCATCACTGACCAACCCCTACTAGTGCCTACCTGCACTCAGTTATAATTATCCCACCTACCTTCCCCAGCCCCAACCTGCTCTCTCTATTTATTTGATAGCTCTCTTGTCCCTCCCTGATTTCTGAAGTCGGGTGCAGGCCCAAATCTTCAGCTTTCCTGCTCCTCTGATTCCCGCCTGCTGTGTTCATCCAGCTCCACCCTGTTTTAATTTTATTTATGTCCTAGTTTTTCTTTGAAGAAGGTTGCAAATGCAGAAGTGATGAAGAGTTTATGGGGTAACAGTTTAACAATGGAAGGGGAGTGGCCAGTTCACCCAGTTCAGGTTTTTGTATTTTTTAGCAGCAACAGTCACAAGATGTTTGAGACCAGAAGAGTTGCAAGCCTCAGTAAAGGATTCCTCTGACTTTCCCTGAAATCTCTCTCTGGATGTTGTTCCCACCTGCCTGTTAGAATCTCTGCTTGAATTTACCTGTTTGTTGAGGGGTGTGTTTATGGGATGTTATTTCATTGGAACAGTTAATTAGTAATAGCTACAGCATCAGGTCAACTAAGTTTTCCAACAGTTAATTTATTTTGAATCCTGTTTTCTTTTGTTCATGTTTCAGCTGTAGTATTTATATAAATTCTATTTTGCTCAAAACTGAGTGGTTTGAACAGTTATGTCATATCTGGGCTACCCACTTTGCATCTGTCTTTAAAATAAGAAATGAGGGTCTAACCTACCATCTTGAAACCAGGCCCTTGCAGCGCCCTCTGCCGGATTCTCAAGCAGCAGCTGCTGCGTGTGGGCCTCTCGGAACGATGAAGCAGGTCATGTGGTGTACATTGCAGGATTACTCGCAAAACCTGGGAGAAAGGCATAAACAGGGCTGGCCAATTGTCCTTTGTCTCTCTTGAGGCCATTCCCTGATTGTAGAACTGTACCAGAAATTTGGGTGCGTATAAATGCCGGGCGTCATGCCGAGGTGATAAAATGATTATTGGAGATCTCATGTGATTTCTCAGCAGACGTTTCAGAACCAAAGAATTCCTATGGTGCAGATGGAAACCATTCAGCCCAACTTAACTATACAAGATTTCTGATAGTACAGTGCATAACTTTGCAACCATTCATTCTTTAAACTATATTTTAATTAAGTGGATGGATTTTGGCCAGGGTAATTGGCAGATGTGAAAATCTAACAGAGAAAACAAAGTGACTAACTGCCTGCGCAAGGGGATTTTGCCTATTGGCTGCATGCTACTTATGTGACACAATTAACCAGCACATTGGGCTGTTAACTAGAATGCTGAATGTTTCGGGCACACCCAGGGACGAAGCCAGGGGATGTTATTATCCAGCCAACGATCTCTGTCACTTGCTTTGCAGGTTTTGGATGTGTGAAGATGTCTCCCGAATGATGCTTCCCAGATCTGCTGTCAGTTCACATGCCATGATCAAACAGCAAGATAGCCATCACCAGAGTTAATATCATAACTTGGAGAAAAACTGTGCACATCATATTCTCATGGATTGAGCAGCTTCTCTTAGGTGAAGATTAGATGATCAGAGCAGTTGTACTTCACCAAATGAGTATTTAAGAATCATAAGAATGCACAGATTGCGATTTTACGTGGGGAATATTGATATGACTGATAAGTGGAATTGTTTTATTACAGGTTGATTGAGAAAATATTCTCTCACATTTTGTAAACTCACTTTATTTTGTTTTGCGATCTACTTGTGGAAAGTGAAGGAATACCAGTTGTCAGATTATACTGAATTCCTCTGTCTTCATTTCGAGATGCACAAAAGACACTTTCTGAACACATTGAAAATACATTAACGGGTGATCAGAAATGTCAAAAGATGCAAAATGTGTGGTTGCATTTAGAACAAAATGTGAAAATCTCTTGTGCCTGACTAACCACCACGTCTGTTGTTGCAAACTGGACACTCTGGGTATTACTCCAGTGCTGCTTTTGCCTCGGTTTCATCGACTCCATGTTTATACTCCCTGTTCCTCTACCCTAAAAAGAAGAAAAATACATGATAATCTGATCAGCTCACCGGTGCCTGAAGAAGGGGCTTGACCAAAACGTCAACCTTCCTGCTCTGCTGATGCTGTTTGGCCTGCTGTGTTTCTCTAGCTCTACTCTGTGTTGTCTCTGATTCCAGCATCTTACTTCTTCTCTGTGAATTCATTCCTGTTTTTAACTGAATGAACTGATGGTGAGTGCTGTACAACTCATCTGATACACAGAACTGGAGAGGGGGATAAATCTGATAAAGTTATAAGTCACAAGTAATTGAAATTGCATCATTTTTCTTCCCTGCATCACAGCAAATATTGCCAAGAAGACTTGATGCAAGATTTGGTAATTAGAACAGCAGCGAAATCATAAATTCCATCCACATTTATATACAAGAGAGGACAGCACACCTTGCCTAGATTTTAAGGTAGCATCACTGATTCTGTGTTTGTCTGAACTGGAAACTTTTCCGCATGTGTGTTGACAGTCACAGACCCTACACTGCTGAAACACATTGGAATAGCAGCTGAGTCAAACTCCCAGAAATCTTCCCCCTCCCCCAGTGTTCAAGAATGCCATCGACCGTGTCTCCCGTATTTCCTGCAACTCATCCCTCACAACCCCTCCCCGCAATAACAACCAAAATAGAAACCCCCTCATCCTCATGTACCACCCCACCAACCTCCGGACCCAACACATCATCCTCTGACACTTCCATCATTTGCAATCTGACCCCACCACCAAAGACATTTTTCCCCTCCCACCTTATCCGCTTTCTGGAGGGACCACTGTCTCTGTAACTCCCTTGTCCACTCCACACTCCCCTCCAGCCCCACCATACCCAGCACTTTTCCCTGCAACTGCAGGAAGTGCTACACCTTCCCCCACACCACCTCCCTCTCCCTCACCCCCATCCCAGGCCCCAAAAAGACTTTCCACACCAAGCAGATGTTCACCTGCACATCTGCTAGCATGGTATGCTGTATCTGCGGTTCCCGTTGTGGCATCTCTACTTCGGGGAAACCAAGCGGAGGCTTGGGCACCGCTTTGTGGACACCTACGATCAATGGTATCAATGTGGATTGCACAAGCTTCAAAATCTCCCTGCCCTGACCTCATTCCAAAACCAACCCAGTTTGTCTCCGCACCCCTGACCTGCCCGTCTTTTCTGTCACCTATCCAGTCCTCCTACCTCAACCCCCGCTGCCACCTCTTACCTACCAGCCTCAACCCCGCCTCTTTGACCTGTCCGTCTTCCCTTGACTGACCAAACCCCATCCTAACTCCCCACCTGCACTGACCTTCATGCATTCCATCCCTACCTCCTTGATCTGTCCATCTCCTCTCCACCTACCTGTTCCTTCGTCCATCTTCCATCCGCAACCCCCTCTCTCTATCTATTTCAGAATCCCCTTTCTCTCCCCCATTTATGAAGATGGGTCCAGACCTGAAACATGTAGACATTGGCCACTCCAAATTGATGCTGGAAGGCTAGTGATGGGAGATAAGAAAATAGCTGAAGAACTTAATAAGTACTTTGCGTCAGTCTTCACAGTGGAAGTCATGAGTAGTATGCCAACAGTTAGGGAGAGTCAGGGGCAGAGTTGAGTTTGCCTGCAACGGTAGTAGATTTGCCAACTTTAAGTACATTTAAGTCATCATTGGACAAGCATATGGACGTACATGGAATAGTGTAAGTTAGATGGGCTTCAGATTGGTATGACAGGTCAGCACAACATCGAGGGCCAAAGGGTCTGTACTGTGCTGTAATGTTCTATCTGTCTATCTATCCATCAGCTTTCCTACTCCTCTTGCTGCTTGGCCTACTGTGTTCATCCAGCTCTATACCTTGTGGTCGACAAATAAGTGTGACTTCCAAATAGGTGGGTATCACTGAAACATGGTTCAAGGAAGATTGAGGTTGTGAGTTAAATGCCCATGGATACTCAGTGTTGTGAAATGACAGACAAAAAGGAGCAGGAGGTGGAGTTGCTCTGTTGCTTAAGGATGATATCAAGGCTGTATATTGGCATCAGGGGTCAAATGGATGACATTGAAAGGTAAGGGAAGAAACACCTTGGCAGGAATAGTTTTCAGCTCCACCCCACAGTGATTCTAAAGTATAAGGCATACTATAATCCCAGAAATAATGAGGGAATGAGGGAAAGACACAATAGTAATAATGGGTGGTTTAGACATGCATATTGACTGGACTAATCAACTTGGCAAGGCCTGCCTCGAAGAACATTTCATAGAGTGTTTCAGGGACTGATTCTCACAGCAACATTTCATGGGACCAAGCAGAGGACTAGTTACAAATAGCAGAAGTTGCAGGAAAAGCTCAACAGGTCTGGCAGCATCTGTGAAGAAAAAATCAGAGTTAACGTTTTGGGTCCAGTAACCCCATCTGAAGTTTTTCACTCCGCCTTCTCTTCCTTCCTTACACTTCTGCATCCCTTGCACTGCTCCTTCTGCTGCTACATAACCTTCCACTGACCATCTCCCTTCACACTCCACTGCTGCCACCCCCACTGTATGTCACACCACTTCCCTAGTATCTCCCACTTTATCATCCCTCCCTTTCCCTTTTTGTCCTCCAACCAGGATGATGGAAGCTGCTGATTTCCATGTTGCTATTGGTTATCAGTCAATGATGAGGTTGAAACGATCAATGCCCAGTAGGAGCAGACAACAGTATGTGTTTGCCACTGTCTGACGCATTGGAAATGGGATTGTTCTGTTCCCCTTGGTACAGAGTGAAGCTTCTTTCTGTCCCTCTGAGAGGGCATTTAACCAAACTGCCTCATCATGACTAGGACAATCGTCGCCTGATAAAAGAATTGGAAGTCCATACCTAAAATTGCTTTGGAATATTGTGAGCTCAGTGAGCACATTGGTCAAACAAACTGTGTTCTGCACTTTTGCTGTTTATTGTTTCAGCTGATGTTCCAAATTTATTTAAAGTGAGATCAGAGTAACTTCCCATGCCACCGGTTATACTTGACTCATTGCGGCATCTAGGACCCTGAACAAAAATGTGATCAATGGGAATCGAAGAGGATCCTGCACTGGTAATGTCCACGACTGAACAATGGGAAACCCAATCTCTGCAATTATCATTCATGTCACATGTCATCCTGGATAGGGAGGAAATTGCTGTTGCTTCACTCTAATATGTTGGAAAAAAAATCTTGGAAACCTCATAGAAAGAGCTCTGTGCATGCATTCTGCACCACTTAAATTAGAACAGTTTCAGGAAAACAATTCTATGTCACCTTATCGAGAGCGGTTTGTGATGACAAATAAACTCTACCCTTGCTAGTGTTTGCCAGAACCCATGGATGAATGTCTCCTTTTAAAAATATCAAGATAATTAATATTTTCACAGCTTAGTATAAAGTCTCAGAAAGGTAAGGCTTTGCCAGATGACTATTACCCCAGGGACATCAGGAGCACGGCATGCCATTGAGGTAACGATCCCCCTGTTTTCAATCAGTTACTTTCAGAGGACTAATTGTGCAATATCAGTGCCACTGAGTTCAAACTTTTCACGGTAATCTATCTCAATGCAACACATTGTCGATATTAGGGATCTTTAATATAGAAACTTTGCACTTTCTCATGTAAGGACCATTACCAAAGTCTCGACAGTCAGACAGTTCTGTTTCAGATCAGACAAATTGGGTCCAAAAGAGAAATAAAAAATAAATGCTGGAATAAAAGTTATCATGTCTGGCAGCATCTGAGCAGGGAGAAACAGAATTACCTTTGAGTCAGAATAGGTTCATATCAGACTCGGTATGTTAATTCTGAATCTGTCTCTAGATGCTGTCTCATCTATAGTGTTTCTCCACTAATTTCTGTTTGTATTTCAGATTTAATTTCTAATATTTTGTTTTTCTTGTTGGGTCCAGTCGTTGAAAGTGGTTACATTTGCGACAATATAGCCCATTCCTGTTTCCATTAGAGCTGTTGTGCTGTTTACACTTGTATTACACTAGAGTCTATTTCTTCTTTACATTCCAGAAAAATTGCAAATATCCTCCTAAATGTATGAATTTTGAGAAATCAATTTTGATTGAAAAGATATTTTAGAGGCAGCTACACTTCATAAGACACCAGAAATAGATTAGTCATGACGGCACAGTGACAAAGCTTGTCCCCTCAGGGTCTGAAAACTTTTCATACACATCTCAGAATAAATACAGCAAACGTGGTGGTCACTCAGCATATCATTTCTGTACCTGCTGGGAATGAGCAACATCCCTACCAACATAGCCCTTTAATCTCCCTACACCCCTAACATTTTGAAATCTATATCTTATTTTATTTCTGACTACCCTGTGCAGATATGAACAATCTTATCAATCTGCATTCCTTGTGATTAAACAGTGTATACATAATATATAATTCGCTACATCACATTTAAATTATCATGTTGTGCTCACACGGTTGTTTAGCATTCTATCTCCCAAATATAACCTGTTTCTTTGCTCTGTATTACATTTCATTCTGTCTGCCAGAATAAGTGTTGGTTGAACACTGGTGACATTGAGAGATCACTGTACTCCCCTCCAGTCTCCACTGCCACTGCCCCCATTCCGCTCTGTCTTACAGCCAATGTCACACTCATGTCCCTAACTCATTAATCCATGGGTTTTAAAGAACAATGCC
This sequence comes from Stegostoma tigrinum, assembly GCF_030684315.1. Taxonomy (NCBI): domain Eukaryota; kingdom Metazoa; phylum Chordata; class Chondrichthyes; order Orectolobiformes; family Stegostomatidae; genus Stegostoma; species Stegostoma tigrinum. The sequence goes on along the minus strand of NC_081361.1, from coordinate 5,482,231 downwards.
ATTTTACACGTCATGTTTGGGTTTAAAGTAAATCAAAAAATGTAAATGTTACTGCTTTCAAGCACAAAAACTGCAATGAACATAGAACATAGAACATAGAACAGTACAGCACAGAACAGGCCCTTCAGCCCACAATGTTGTGCCGACCATTGATCCTCATGTATGCACCCTCAAATTTCTGTGACCATATACATGTCCAGCAGTCTCTTAAATGACCCCAATGACCTTGCTTCCACAACTGCTGCTGGCAACGCATTCCATGCTCTCACACATGCTCAATGAAGAACATTGAGTGTTGAAGATACAAAGTTACTTTATTACAGCAGTGAGAGGAACATCCAGACAATCCACACTTCCTCTGCATGGTCAGGAAACTGTGTCCACCAACAATCTTTTGGTTGTGGAGGACTGATCAGCACAGTCGCAACATTTTGCTTGTGTACTTCTTTTTCAGGGGGTTGGGGCAGTTATACAGGTGGTTAGAACATTGTACATGGAGAACACAGCAGTACGAAGAAACCATCAACCATTTTCCTTCACCAAAGACTTTGTTAGAGCAATTGCTGATGAGACATAAGACCAATAGCCAATGATGTTAACATCTAATCCAGCCCAGTTGTTATTGCGAACTGAAGGTGCTGTATTGAAAGGGGTTAACTGAAACTGTTTATTCAGTGACTGTGAATGATGTCAGTCTCCATGGATTCTAATTGTGTCACAGGACGCTTTCCCTCTTCTATGACTAAGGGGCTCCATTCAGCATGTTATCCCATAGTATAAGCGGGAGCATCAACGACAGCACGAACAGGGATCATCACCTGCAGAGAGAGGGGGAGGAAAGATCAGAATCGGAGAACAATGGACTGGAATATTCCAACAATGGACTGGGGTTTATCCTGGGGTCTTCTCTATCTTACCACATCTTGGTCGACATTACCAGCTTGGATAATAGGTGTACAGATGATTATTCCGGCTGGTTACTATTCCATTCTTGCTATTGTTGGTGTTCCTGGTAAGTCTCTCTATCTTTGCACATTTATTAATTCCATTATGTATATTCAACTCCATTGCTATTTCTGTTACTTATATTTGGCAAAGGTAGAAACTATTACCTTCAATTTTAATTAAAACATCGTATCAGTATCCAAGAATTTTAGACTTGTCCCTCACACACATCTGAGAACAAGATGGTTCACAACATTGAGGGCCTTTTTTGACTTAAATCTCACTACTGTCTCTGTCACCAAACCTGTCCAATGCGAGCTCCATAACATCCCCACACTCTCACTCAGCCTTTGTGCTTTTGCTGAATAAACCATTATCTACGCCGAGGTAAAATTCAGACTTTATAATTCCAGCTCTTTTCTGGCCTGTCTTCCATTTGCAAATATTTCGATCATACCCTTGTTCTTTTCTTTAAAGTTACTTCACAATAGTGACACCAGGTCAGAGTAGTTACATCGCTGGGCAGGTAATTCAGAGGTACAGGTTATTACAAGGAAGATACTGTTTCAATTCCTACCAGAGTTGAAACAAAAACAAATTTCACACATAGCAACCATAAAACCAGAAGCATTTTATTTCATTACACAGATGTCCTTCAGGAAAGAAATCTAGCATTATTACCCGGTTTGGATTAAGTGTGAATTCAGACCAAAAACAACGTATTTGGCTATTTACTGCCTTGTGGAATGGTCACAGTCAAGGGCAATTAATGACAGTGAACATATGCTGCCCTTGCCAGCAATGTTAACATCCCATAAAATAACAAAATTAATGGTTAAATTAAACAAAGAAAGATGCTAGCGATCTAAATCAAAAAGAAACAAAGTCCTGACAAAACTGAACAGATTTGGCAGGTTCTGCTAAAATAAAAACAGAGTCCGCATTTCGAATCTACTGACCATACATCAAAACTGAAATCAGCTGGCAAATATTATGTTTTATGTTGGTGACAGTGATGTGTGCTTTGACGGGGAGAAGGAATGGGTTGAAGAGACGGAGAAAGAGAGAACTAGGCAAAAAAGAAGGAAACAAAGGGATTGTTAATGATCAGCTGGGATGGAAATAAAATGTGAGATTAATTACATTTATTTTTAGCCTTTTCCCTTATTCCTGAATATCATGCCCATGTAGATATATATCCAAGTCCCTGCTTAAACTGAGTTAGGACCTCTCAGTCTGCCTTCCCTCAGTGTTGTCATCTTCATTCATTCATTAGTGGGATGTGGGTGTGACTGGCTGGGCCAGCATTTATTCCCCTTTCAAGTTGCCCTTGAGAAAGTGTTTGTGAGCTGCTTTCTTGAACCACTGGAGCCCACATGCTGTGAATTACTGGTACTGAGTTATGATCTGTTTCATTTCTTTGAGACTTTGTAGTGATTGCTATAACTGAGTGGCTGGCTTGGTCATTTCAAAAGGCAGTTGAGAGTTGACCACATTGCATCTGTGTCTGGAGTCACATGTAGGCCAGACCAGGTGACAATGGCAGATTTCCTTCCTGAAAGGATATTAGTGAGCCTGGTGGGTTTTTTTTTCCTGACGATCAACGATGGTTTCATCATGTCATCATTCCAGATATTTTATTGAATTCAAATTCCACCATCCACCTTGGCAGATTTTGAATTGGAGTGTTGGTCATTACCTGGGCCCCTTGATTAAGAGTACAGAAGTAATACTTAGAGGCCATCTATCTCATTCTTAGCATCACCAATCAACTCCACCAGCAACAGTGGAGTTGCTGTTATTGTGGCTGTGATACAGAAAATTGTGCAGGTACATTGTCAACTGCTTCTATGAAGAGCGGACCCGTTAATATTTCTGGTCGCTTGCACTGTGCAGACATGTGATGGTTTATCGGGCAGGAAAATAAACTGAGGAGAGGAAGGCTTTTACAACACTGAGTGGATGCGTCATGCAAACATGGATTTGACTTGCTCCTGTCATTGGAAATTCAGAGGAGGTTCAGTATATAGAGATAATGGGAACTGCAAATGCTGGAGAATCTGAGATAACAAAGTGTGGAGCTGGATGAACACAGCAGACCAAGCAGAGCTTTTGTGTTCCTAAGATGCTGCGAGGTCCAGTATATAGTTTTCTCGAGCTTTATTGTGCTCATTCATACTTCCTATGTTCTTACCTAATTTTATATGTTCCATCCTCGGAACCCCATCCATTTCTCATCCTGCATTGTTACTTCTAACGTGTAAAACAACCTGCTGTTGGTCTTTCTAACCGTTAAGAATATTCTATACCATTCAAAGACATCTTGGACCCTGGCAACCTTTAAGCAACACATTATTCTGTTGTCTCGCAGTCAGCTGCAGAAACGTCTGTCTGTGTCACTGACTTGACAGTTCCCTATCACAAACAATTATTTGGAACCTGACATAATCCTCATTACAGTAGAGCCAACGTTGCTACCAGAAACATGGCTGTGAGTGCTATTCCCCCAAGGGTCCAGCACACCCTACATTGTCCAAATCAGCGAACTTGTTTGAAATGACGATAACCACAGGAGACCTCTGCGCTACCTCTCCATCCCTCCTACATTTCCGAGAAGGACCCCATTGATCTGACTGTATCTGCAGTTTTTCTACCTCATGAAACAGCCATCAATCACATCCCCTACCTCCTGTAAATTCCCCATTGCCTTTAGCTGCCACTCTAACCGATCCATGAGATCTGTTAAGATTCATGACCAAAAGCTGCTCCAGCATACATATTCTTCAGGGAAGTTAAAATTCTCCCTAATCTCCCACATCTGACTGGAAGACCACATCACTCTACTCAAAGCTATCATTTCACCTTTAACAATCTACTGACCAAGAAAAATAGCACAATCTTACTGCTCTAAAGGCCCTACGCTCGGCTAACTTGGTGCTTATGTGTTTTTTTTTAAGTTTAATCTGAAGACAGATATCAATAAAACATAATAAGAAAAACACACTACTCATTATTTAGATTTACAGAATGTGCTTAATCAAAAATAACAATTAGTTGGGAGGGGATGACATAATGGCATTGTCACACGATTACTGTTTGAGGTAACATGTTCAAATCCTGCCATAGTAGGTGGTCAATTTTTTGGGGATGGCACGGAGGGTCAGTGGTTCACACTGTTACCTCACAGCACCGGGGTCCCAGGTGGGATTTCAGCTGCAGCTGATTGTCTGTGTGGAGTTTGCACATTCTCCCCATATCTGTGTGGGTTTCAAAGATGCACAGCTTAGGTCGATTAGCCATCTCAATTGCCCATAGTTTTCTGGGATGTGTAGATTAGTTGGGTTAGGGATATGGGCCTGGGTAAAATGTTCCAAGGGTCGTTGTGGACTTGTTGGGCTGAAGGGCCTGTTTTCACACTGTAGGGATTCTATGATTCTTCCCCTGCGGTGAACTCCCACAGGTTTCTCCACTGTCAGCTGTGAATTTCACTTTGTTTATTTTTCTTAGACCCAACTCCGATGCCTAGATATACTTGAATTGAAACAATACAGGCAGTCAGCTGCAAAATTTGACTGCCTGGTTAGCCAGCTGTGCAGGTTCACTGATCCTTTTTCACCTCCCATGTGGTACCTGCTCTCTCAATTCCTCCTATTTTCGAGGTACGTTTGTTTAAATATCTTTATTTCAAAGTTCCGACGAAATGCAACAGTTTATAATACAGTAATTACTTCTCCAAGAAATTGAGGAAATCAGCTTCATCAGTGAATATACCTCAAAAAGGATCAGCTCTAACAGCCGCAATTGTCTCCCATCCACCATATTGGGTTACACAGAATCCTTTGTGGAAAAAACAAACAGCTACATAGGAGACAACTTGATGTCAATTGTGAGGAAAGTGTTTTTTTTTTGTAAAGAATGTGGTAATTAGATTGCTCGAGAATAATGATATGATTTGAAGGAGTCAGCCTTGATTCAGGAAAGAGAAATCGCTTTTGATAAGCCTGCCGGGGTTTGTGGAGGCTGTTGGTTGTGAGATCAACAAATGAGAACCAGTGGGTGCATTTGCATTTTCAGAGGGCCTTTGACATGGTTACACAGAGGTGAGTGGAAAAAAAATGAGTCCATGGGTACGGGGGTGGGGGTGAGCAGGGGTAAAGATACCACATGGATTGAGAATTGGACACTGGAGAGAATACTAAGAGTAGGCACTGCTGTAGACCACGGGTCATTACTCAACGTGTATCACATGTATCAGTGTTTGGAGAACAGCCATTTACAAGGGAAATAATTGCTTAGACATGGACAACAAATACCAACCTTCTCATTTATATTTATTAGAAGGTGAGAGGTTGGGAAGTGCCATTGTTGAAAATGACCTGGATGTCATTGTTCATGAGTCACTAATAGAATACATAGAGAGGAATAAATATTCAGGGGAGCAGATGGTATGTTTACTTCATTGTAAAATTATTCAAGTATAGTAGTAAAAACATTTTCCCGCAGTTGTGGAGTATTGCTGAGGCAGTATTTGCAGCATTGTGTACAGATTTTCTTTCCTTAATACAAAATGATCTTCTAGCCACTGAGACAGTGCAAAGGAGTTTCACCAGCCTGATCCCTGGGATGATAGGACCTTGCGGAGAGTGTGAAGGAAATGAATGTTTAATCTGTTGTGCTATGATAGAATAAGACGCGATTGCATTTAAAATTCAGTGTTATGGACTAATGCTTATTATGTCCAAAAATACATTGATCGTGAGACAAATTATTCTTTTTTCCCCATGAGACACATTTCCTGATAGTTTATGGGCCTCTGTGGAGCACCGTGTTGGCTGAGAGAGAGCTCCAGGCTCTAAATAAACTCTCACCACATTACGTTGCAGTTGGTGTGTGACTCTGCACTGTATGTCATGTTGGTCACAAATGTGTCAGCAGCCATAATGCCTTGTGTCCGAAAGAGTTAGCCATTTCCACCAGCTTCTGACCACCAGTGAGGACACCAGTCTGTCTTCTGGGAGGTGGAAGATGCCTCCGTGAGACTTGGCACAAACCAACCACTGTCCCTCCTCACTGTCAGCAAACTATGTTAAAGTAACATGTGTGTACCATTTGCAATGGAGCCGGGAGGAACAACAAGGAGCAGTCGACCTGTGCATTCTCTGCTTCATTGATTTCTCACGTTGGAGCATCAATGACATCCTCCTGTTTCTGTTTATGTGGCTTGAGGGTCTGAATGGCCTACTCCTGGTCCCAGGGAAGAGGCTCAAGGACCTGATTGGGTGACCCTGGTGCCTGTTTAACAGCTCAATATGCTGACTGGACTCCTTGTCTTCCTGTGTAAAAGGCAGGGCAGAGTGAATGGCCTGTGCCTCTTATTATCCAATAACTTTGATGGGCTGAATGGCTTCCTCTTATTCCTGTGAAACCAGTTTGAGGGGCTGGATGAATTCTTTTTTTAAATTACTGTGAAATGAGCAATGTATAGCAATACTTTTGCATGAATATTACTTCAACAGCATAAGATTGAATGCTGTTCAGGTCTTGCTGCACATGCACACAGACTGCTTCAGGGACTGAGGGATGACAAATTGTTCTGAACATTGTGTGATTATCACCGCTTCTGATCTTCCAATGGGGGAAAGACTTTGATGAAGCAGCTGAAGATGTTTATGCTGGGGAAGCTACATTGAGGATCTCCTGCAGAGATATCCCAGGACCGAGAAGATTGATGTCCACCAATCACAAGCATCTTCCTTTGTGCTATAGATATTTCCAACCAGTGGCGAGTTTAAAACACATTCCCATTAATTTCAAGAGGTAACAAGGTGTCGAGGTGGATGAACACAGCAGGCCAAGCAGCATCGGGGAGCTGGAAATCTGACTTTTCAGGTCTCGACCTTCTTCCATAAGTTAATTTTTTTCGGTTTCCATGACACCATTCTCAGTCAAATACTGTGTCACTATCAGTGCCAGTCACTGTTACCTTGTGATAGTAACTTTTGTTCACACCAACAGGTCACAGCGTATGTGTAGGGAGTGTTTCTATCTTACAGAGGGTGGTGACATTGAGGATTTCTCTGTTCCAAAGTGTTGGGGGAGCTAGATCACTGAAGTGTTCGGTGATGGAGGGAGGGATTGTTGATGGATTTTGATGCATCAGAGAGTTCAGGGCTACAAGCAATTGGGCATGAAAAAGGAGATGAGGCCCAGTGCAGGTCAGACCTGATCTTTTGAAGGGAAGGGTAGGATTGAGGGGCTGAATAACCAACTCCTGTTTCTCATGTTCTCATATTTTGTTATCGGAAAGTTAGCACCTGTTATTTTCCTGGAAGTTCTGTTCAGGAATGTTGCAGTCAGGGAGACCAGAGGGTTTTGTGAGCAATCTCTGGGTGCAGTATGGTGGGGTAGGGGACTGTGGCGGTGCTGCTGTATTCACAGTGAATATGGATCTACAACATAATACATGGATATAGGGGAATCTCTGTAAATAAAGATGAGGGGTTGGTGTCAGACCAGCGCCCACTCTATTTTTTCCCCAAGAGTATTTTCCATCTCACACTGAACCATATGTGATGGTCTTCAGAAGGTGAATTGTCTCTGTTTCAATTCATTGAGTACCAAGAGCAAGTCGACTCCAACTGCTCCTGAGTGACAGCTTTGTGGGGTGGAATGGAATGTAGCGACATAGGGCTGAGGAGTAAGACTGGGAGATTAGACACTTTGACGTTGCTCCATTAGGCACTAAGATCGTGGCCCAAGTGTTCTCAGCCGCACTTTCCTATCTGTAGTTCATTATCCTTGACTCACTTTTCTGACAAATACCAAACTAACAGAGCTTTGAATAAATGCAAACACACAGGTACCACAGGCTCCTGAGGAAAAAGAATTCCAACTTAAACAACCCTTTGAGAATTTCTCCTCACCCATGTTCAGGCCGAGTCTGGATGGTCACTGTTATCATTTCTAGTCCTGTTCCTTCATTGATCATGACAAATTTTAAATGTAACCAGCTTGGTGAAATGGCCAATTATATGGATCTCAGACTGGGTTAATTTCAGCGTTCAGGACAACTCAGGCAGATGTCTTAAATTTGCAAAAATAACTGGTATATAATCAAAGCAAAGTTACTCAAGCCATGATGGAAAGATAAATGATAAACAGTTTAGTCACTGAAATATATATACATCAATGTTTATGTGCCTATAAATGCTGAGACACACAGAAATACACAAACACAGCGACTCACACATTTATGAACTCACAAACAGTCACGCACACAGATACACATATACATACATGTCTGTGACAAACAGAAATAATTAAATCTCTGCAGAATATCAGTTTGAAAGTGTTCTGCCCAAACAACAGCTAAACTTATGGCAAAAGAAAAAATGTGATTGTTCCAAATGTTATTCTGACTCTGAAGTTATTTGCTCACACAAGCCACCAACAATGAGGTTTCTTCATGGAACAGTTGGATTTGGCTGAAATTCATTTGCTTTAGGTAGCGGAGAGATTCCAGTGAATCCTCAACAGGAATACTCCACGAGTGATAAAGATGACTGATGGGTTTTCTGCTCTCGTACATTGCTGTGAGGAGGAATAATGAAAGAGAGACTGCAATTAGTTGCTGCTTCTCTGGCAGGTTACATTTTCTCCTTCTCTGAACTAAAACATACAATAATGTTTTCTGACCACAATACTGGATCATGTGATATCTGCTTCAACATTCTCTGGACTGTATGTCTCCATGACAGTTCCCTTCTGCTTGTCCAAACAACTTATCTCAATTTGAAGATATGCTCATACATGTCTGACGAATGTTCGTACAATAAATACATGTCTTTACAATATCTGTGTTAAAATGAATACATTGCTTTCATTAAACTGAATCCTTAGCTTCAGTCTCCGATACAAGAGGAAACATCCATCAGGTATGCACCTGATACGCTTTCCTTAAGATCTTATATGGTACAATATGAACATCTCTCATTCTCAGGCCCAAAGTGTCATGACCTTGTAGAGGTTGGTAAAATTTTGAGGGACAGTGAATACAGTGAATAGCCAAGGTCATTTTTCTCAGGTGATTGTGTCCAAAACAAAAGCATATAGAGCTAATGAGAAAGGGGGAAGATTTTAAAGAGACCTGATGGGTAACTGTTTCACGCACAGGGTGTTGTGTGTAAGGAATGAGCTGCCAGAGGAAGTGGCGGAGATTGGTACAGTTACAGCATTGAAAAGCGCCACGATGGCTACATGAATAGAGGTAATATAAGCAGCATCTGTGAAGGAAAAAAAAACAAGTGAATGCTTCAGGTCCAGTGACCCTTCCTCAGGAGTTCTGAGGAAGGGTCACCGGATGCAAAATGTTAACTCAGCTTTTTGCCTTCACAGATGCTGCCAGACCTGCTGATCTTTTCCAGTAACTTTGTTTTTGAACACTGGTAGATTGTTACATGAGCATTTTGCATCTGTTTTACTTGGGAGAAGGAGGATTTGGGGACAGAATTCGAGAAGATGGAATGTGAAGCCCTTGAGCAGATGGATATAAAATGCGAGCAGAGATTGAGGGTTTTGGCTGATATAAAATGGACAAAATCCCTTGGCTCGGTATTTTTCCATCCCCACCCTTGTCTGCTTTCTGGAGAGACCACTCTCTCCGTGACTCTCTTGTTCGCTCCACACTGCCCTCCAACCCCACCACACCTGGCACCAACCCCTGCAACTGCACCTCCTCCCTCACCCCTATCCCAGGCCCCAACATGACTTTCCATATTAAGCAGAGGTTCACCTGCACATCTGCCAATGTGGTATACTGTATCCATTGTACCCGGTGTGGCTTCCTCTACATTGGGGAAACCAAGCGGAGGCTTGGGGACCGCTTCACAGAACACCTCTGCTCGGTTTGCAATAAACAACTGCACCTCCCAGTCGCAAACCATTTCCACTCCCCCTCCCATTCTTTAGATGACATGTCCATCATGCGCCTCCTGCAGTGCCACAATGATGCCACCCGAAGGTTGCAGGAACAGCAACTCATATTCCGCTTGGGAGCCCTGCAGCCCAATGGTATCAATGTGGACTTAACCAGCTTCAAAATCTCCCCTTCCCCCACCGCATCCCAAAACCAGCCCAGTTCATCCCCTCCCCCCACTGCACCACACAGCCAGCCCAGTTCTTCCCCTCCACCCACTGCATCCCAAAACCAGTCCAGCCTGTCTCTGCCTCCCTAACTGGTTCTTCCTCTCACCCATCCCTTCCTCCCGCCCCAAGCCGCACCTCCATCTCCTACCTACTAACCCCATCCCGCCTCCTTGACCTGTCCGTCTTCCCTGGACTGACCTATCCCGTCCCTACCTCCCCACCTATACTCTCCTCTCCACCTATCTTCTTTTCTCTCCATCTTCGGTCCGCCTCCCCCTCTCTCCCTATTTATTCCAGAACCCTCACCCCATCCCCCTCTTTGATGAAGTGTCTAGGCCCGAAACATCAGCTTTTGTGCTCTTGGGATGCTGCTGGGCCTGCTGTGTTCATCCAGCCTCACATTTTGTTATCTAAAATCCCTTGGCTAGCTGGTTAGTATCACAGGATGCTGTAGCAGATAAGAGAGGGACGACGCTGATCCAACTTTTTTCGGAATTGCCACAGGGGAGGTGCCAGAGGACTGGAAAACAGCTAATGTGGTTCTGTTTTACAGGAAGAATGGCAGAGATAGACCAGGAAACTGTAGGCCAGTGTGTACCAGATCAGAGTTAGGGAAAATGGGAGAAAATAGGAAAGGAAAAAATTGATCTGCATTTAGAGAGGCAAGGTTTGATCAGGGATAATTAGGATGACTGCATCAAAAGGAAATCATGTTTAACAAATGTGATTGATCTTTTTCAAGGTGGTCATTTCAATGGTTTTCCAGTGAGGCCTTTTGACAAAAATTCACAGGGAAAACTCATAAAGAAAGTAAAATCTAATGGTATCAAGGGTAACTTGGCAAGTCACACTCAAAATTGCCTTAGTGGTAGGAGACAGAGGGTGTTGATAGAAGGCTGTTTGTGTTGCTGGAGACCAGGTCCTTGATGAGGCCTTATCTCGAACATTATGCAGTATTGTGTGCAGATGTGGTCTACTTACCTCCTAAAGGATGAACCTGACACTGAGGGAGTGCAGTGAAGGATGACCCAGAATGATCTCTGAGATCACAGGCCTGTTGTTTGAGCAGAGTTCAAATCAACCAGGCCGAAATTTTATGAGGTTTAGGAAAATGAGTGAAGATTTCAGTGAAATATCTAATACTCACGCAGATGAGACAGTTTGGAAACAGGGATGATAATGACCCTGGCTGGGACATCTAAAATAAGGGACGTCTAAAATAAGGGGCCACAATATTAGGTACAGGCAGGCCACTGTGCATTGAGATGAGAATAAATGTCTGCACTCAGAGACTGGTGAACCTGGGGCATTCTCTACCATGCAAGGCTAAGGACGCATGGCACTGAATATAAATAAGGATTTCTAGACACTAAATTGATGCAGAGAGTACACGGGTATAGGATGGCGACAGAAGATCAGCCATCATTACGTTCAATGGGGGAGAAAAATCATTGGATTGAAAGGACTGCTGAATTTCGTATTTTATATTTTTCAGACGATTAGTCTCGTTAGGGGATATGTATATTGTGTGGGAGAAGTGCGTTGAGGAGGTGTTTGGCCATGAATGACAATGGGACGACTAAATGGATGCCTCCTCCTTTCCCAATGTTTCTGTACAGTCTGTGGGAAAGCTCTGTACATGTTCTCACAAGCTCTCAGATGCCAAGAAGGAGGCCTCTGCAGGTTTGACAGGACAGGGTTTCATTTTCCCTTTCCCAATACCGAGGCCGAGGCAGGGTATTCTATCCAGGTTTATCCTTTAAGATATCGGAATAGTTTGATATGAGTGACTGCCTTGTGTTGCTGTTTCAGAGACCATTGAAGAGTTCATCATGGGTCTGGAGTCGCTTTTAGGACACACCAGGAAAGCATGGTAGATTTGCATCCTGAAAGTACATTATTGAAGCACTTTGGTTTTTACAATTGATATTGAATTCAAGGCTCACTTTTACTGACACCAGATTTGAAATTTTGATGTTTTGTTGTTTGTTCTGAACATCCCTCGGCTGCCAAAGCATTCACCTGGTTTGTATTGGTAATCCAGTGATATTTCCACAACAGCACCATCTCCACTTGGGGACCCATCAGAAACCACACTGTGCAGGTTATTTCTGTGCTGCTTGACAGCTCTGTCCAAAACAACTTCCAACAATTCAACTATTTTAATGAGCCTGAAGGTGTGGCAGTTGGTCAGATTGTAATTATTCTCCTCTTAGGGGACGAGGCACAGCTGAGTAAATTTCCACATTACCAGGTAGATGTTAGAGTTGGGGCATGGCTGGTTGTGCAGCACAAGCCTTCAGTCCCATTGCAGGAATGGCATCAGGGTCAGTTATCTTCTTCGTATCTTTAGTTTATCATCTTTTTCTTGCTATCACGTGCAATGAATTGAATTGGTTGAAGACTTAGCATCTATGATTTTGTGGACATGATGATGAGGGTGAGCAAGATACTTGATACTTCTGGCTGACGATGGTGCAGAGATTACATCCTTGACTTTTGTACTGATGTGCAGGGCTGTTCCATTGTTTAGCAATGGGGATGTTTGAGGAACCCTCTCCTCCAGGGAGTTGTTTAACTGTCAATCGCCATTTATGACTGGTTGTGGCAGGACTTTTGGTCTGTTGGTCTTGCAATCATCTTGCCCTCTCTGTAATGCATTAGTTCTGCTGTTTGGAATGCAAGCAATCTATGTGGTATCTATAATGGGTTAGCATCAGTTTTAGGTTCAGGTGGCTCTGGCCCCGGCATGTTTGCCTGCACTCGTCACTGAACCATTGACCGGCTTCATGGTAATCATAGACTGAGGGATTGTCTTGGACAAAAAAGTTACACATTGTGGTTGAATACAGTTCTGCCTCTGCTGCTGCTGCTGTGGTTTACATCACCACATAACTGCCCAGCTTTGAGTTGCAATACATGTAATGTAATTGTGCTGCCAGTCCCCAAGATCAGACTGAGTCCCCATCGCTCCTGTACTCAGTGACCCACTCTGGGTTCTGATGTGATAACACTTCTATTTTAATGTTCTTATTCTTCTGAGAGTCTCTCCATGATGTCACGCCTCCATTTGTCACATTTGTCAAAACACCTTTAACATATTCATCTGAAACCTTTCCCTTCCTGTAGTGACATCTTCTGTTTTTAAGGTAAATGTGCTTCTCCCTGTTTCTCTCCCAGACCATGTTAATTCCACTGTAGTGCCAGTGATGGCAGCCTTGACCAATGAATTAGTGTACCTTGCTCTGTCATTCACTTCTCAGTGTATGGTGCTCCATGTTGGATAGGGTGTTTGAGCAGCTTTGACACTCATTGTTGGAATTTATTCAAAAATAGAAATTGCTGAAGAAACTAAGCAGTTCTGGCAGCATCCATGGAGTGAAAACAAAGTTAATCTGTAGGATCCAGTGATGCTTCTTCAAAGCTCCAAGTTTCATGAGCAATTTCTATTTTTATTTCAGGTTTCCAGTGTCCATTGTTCTATGTTTTGTTGAAAATTTATTTTGTGCCCATTCATTTCTGGAGAAACTCAGCAGGTCTGGACGCATCTATGGAGACAGAGAAACAGAGTTAAGGTTTCAAGTCCAGCGTGATCCTTCTTCAGAACTGAAAAGGATTGGAAAATGGTCTTTTTAATACCTTGACAGAGGTAGAGGAGGAGTGACAGAAAACAGAGAGTGTGGGGTTGCAGTGCAAAAGACAAAAGGACGTTTAGTTATGGTGAAAGAGAAACAGATGTAAAATGGGAGTAAATACCAGTGTAAATAGGGGAGACGGGTTCTTTCCATCGAGTGCAAGATAAACAAGACACAAACAAGACAAGGTCACAGGGAGACTGGGAGGGAGAATGTACAAAAAATGGAGAGCATTCACAATGGTGTCAGGCTGTGAAGTTATGGAAATGAATATTAAGACCTACAAACTACAAAGCACAAAGCGTAAAATGAGGTTTTACTCAAGCTTGGGATGTCCTTTGTTGAAACATTGCAGGAGCCCAGGTCAGAAATATTAGCATGAGAACAAGGTAGACTATTGAAATTGGAAGCAATGAGAAGGTTAGGGTTATTCCTACAGACAGAGTGGAAGTGTTTGGCAAAGCAGTCTCTCTTTAGTCTCAACAGTGTAAAGCAGGCAGCATTGTGAGCAGCAATGACAGTAAACTGGATTGAAAGAGTACAAATGAAATGCTGCTTCACCTGGAAGATGTGTTCTGGGTTGCTGAGAAAGGAGGAATGAGTCTGCGATCTTTTCAAATATCCAGCTTTATATCATCTTCAATATTGACAACATTGTTGTACGTTGGGGCCTCTGCAGCAACAGCTTTAATTGTGCTTTTTAGATTTATTAAAACTCAATTTACTCACAAGCTGCTCCCGACGTCCTTAACTACAGGGTCTAGGCAATAATTTGTTTGTCATGTATGCTTCAATATGCTTTAAACTGATTTCCTTCATTTCAACTGCTGTTGCAAGTCTGTTGTTTGTAACATTTGTAAATTTAGCCCTTGTTATGCTGTAGCTTAATTAAAGAATTTTCAATATACTCCACAACTTCCCTGCTTTTATACTCTGTACCTCTATTCAGAAAACTAAGGATCCAGTGAGCCTACTTCAAAATATTTTTCACTTGTCCCACCACCTATAATTTCCTGTCTTCTGTGTCCTTCTCTCCTGAAACAGGAGGGTTATATTTGCCAGTCTTCCGGGACCCTCCCTGACACCAGAGATTACTGAAAGATCACCAGGAAAGTCAACAATCTCCTCTGCTATCTCCTTAAAACTATGGCGTGCAGTCCATCTGATCTGGTTAACTTATCTACATTCAGACCTTTCAGCTTCCCTAGCACCTTCTCCTTACTGATGGTCACCACACTCACCTCTGCCCTGTGATTTGCTTGATGTTCCGGCAGGCTGCTGGTGTTTTCCATCGTGAAGACTGATGCAAAGTCCCTATTCAGATACTCTATCATTTCTATGTTTCCCATAAGTACTCCAGCCTCATTTCCAAAAGTCCCATGTTGGGCCTTGCTTCCCTCTCTTCCATGTTACCTATCTAAAGACCTCTTGTAATCTTCTTTTATATTATTAACAAGCTTACCATCATATTTCATCTTCTCCTCTCTACTGCATTTATTATTTATCCTAAAGTGAGATTTGAAGTCTTACTAATCCTTTGGATTTCCAATAGTCTTCACCAGATTATATTCTTTCTCTTTTGCTCTCATGCTGTCCCTGACTTCCTGTATTACTGACAGCTGCCTTGTCCTCCACTGAGTATGCTTCTTCTCCCTTGGGAAGAATTTAAAATGTACCTCCGAATTATCCCAAGAAACTCCTGCCATTGCTTCTGCACTGTCTTCTCTTCTCGGCTTCCCTTCCCATCAACTCTGGGCAGTTCCTTCCTCCTTTGTAGTGACTTTCCTCAATTATAATCACATCACATCCACAAATGAACAAAGGATCTCACTGAAAGTGGGAGGTTTGAGAGATGTGACATCGAGCATCTTTGGAGGATTTATTGATAAGATGTAAATAGAGAGTGGGAGGGACTGAGACAGAGAGGGAATATGGATGAAGAGGTGTAAAACAAAAAGAGAAAACTTGATTATTGACTTAAATAAAAGTACTTCAGTGTTTTGGCAATTTCTGTGTGCTGCTGTCCTTTATATAATATATGTACAACAGAGTAACATGTTCACATTCTCTGTCTAATGCCAGAACTTTTATCCCCACTAATATGACAGAAGCCAGTCATTGACAGAACCCAGTAGGTCAGTATATTTATTTCCTCGCTGTGTGTTAATTAATTGAAATAAGTTGGAACACCTGAAACAGGCATTTATAACACACAAACTGATAAGGATAAGAGACTACAGTATGGACACCCAAGAGAGGGGAATTTCTTGAGAGAAAGGGAACATAACACGTCAGCTGAGAATCAAATAAGGTTTAAATATTTTATAAATTTTGCACATCTTATGCACTATATTTTGTTAACTACATCTCCATTGTTAACTCTGAATGTTTTGTGCAGGCATGAACAGTCTTATCTACCTGCGCATGCTGACAGAGAGTACATATCAAATCATTTCTCCTCCATTCCAAACTATCATGTTTTGTTACAATTTCACTCCCTATTCCTTCAGCCAATTATATTCTGTTTCCTTCACTGCATTTTATTTCATTCTGACTATCAGAAGATATTGGTGTCTGGGGGATATCGCTTTACTCCTGCCCAGTGTCCACAGCCACTGTCTCCTATTCCTTTCTGTTTCTAAACCGATCACATAGATGCTGTCTCTAACTCTTCAATCCCAATAAACAAGGCAATTGGAAATGTAACACTTACTTTTGAGCTAAGGCCAAATAAAGCGTAAAGAAAAGGTGTGTACTTTGTGCAAAAATGTTTGCAACTTCAGAAGCAAATTACTGAATGCGTTGTGTAAAAGATAAAATGCTGCCTTATGAGGGCAGTGAGAGGAAAATTCAGTGAAATCCACATTTCCTATCTTTCTTCAGGGCAGTTGTGTCCAAAGACAGTTTTTAGATTGGCAGTTGTAGTGATGGAGATTTTGACGCAATCACAACCTCCTGATTGGCTCTGAGGAATGCGGTTAAATAGAGCATCTCACGTGGATAAAACTATAGAATCATCAAGCCTGTAAAGAGAAAGTATCACCTTTCTCCTTTATGTCTAACATTGTGAGAGTAATTGGAGATGGGCAATAAGATCAAAAGCAAGTGATGTCAGAATCCCACCCAGACCAGGTATTGTTGTTACATTAAAAGTGTTAGTGAAAGGGGTTAACTGGAGCTGTTTGTTCTGTGAATTGAAGTTATGTCAGTCTCCATGGATACTAACTGTGTCACGGGAGGATTTCTGTCTTTTATTAATAAGGAGTTTTTTGCAATGCATTATCCCACAGTATCAGTGGCTGTGTCATCCTCAATATGATTAGGATGAGCAGCTCCAGAGAGAGGAAAAAATCAGAATCTGTGAAGAGCAGATTTGGATGTTTCAATAATTGATCAGAATCTCAGAGCCACACACAGGATTGTTACAACAATGTACAAGAATCTGAGAGGAATAGATTGGAATGTTCCAACAATGGACAGGAGTTTATCCAATGGCTTTTACTGGATTTCTATCGATCAGATACTGTTGACATGGCAGATAGAATGTGTACTGATGATTATTCAGTCGGGTTACTATCCCATCCTCGCTTTTGTTGGTTTCAGGAAAGTCTCTCTATCTCTGTCCATTTATTAATTCTGAAAGTTTTTATGAACAGCATCTTAATTTCTAAGTTCTGTATTTGACAATGATGGAAACTATTGCACTCACTTTCAATTACAAATTCAATTCTTATTCCATGGCTTTTTTTCACCTTCACTTACAAACATCAGAGGAGGAATAAAAGTTTCATAACCACCATTTTCCCATTTTGTCCTGAACTGATTTATATCACAATATTCGCTTTATCACCAATAATATTCCCAGTTTTCACTTCTGCCTCAGTGCTGTTTCTGAATAAACCATCATCTACATCTTTCCAGTTGCAGTTCTCTTCTGGCCATACTTGCAGTTACTAATATTTTGATTGGATACATATTCTTGTCTCCACCTGGACCTATGCCAGTTGCAAAGTGTGAAGCCAGTTTAATTCTAAAATGATGTGGTCACAGATTTGTGTCACCGGTTTCAGCATAACCTGTTGATGGCCGTCAAAAGACCGTTTCAATGAACTGTTTAGATTCGAGAACTCTCTGAGCTTGAGTGGGTGCCATGTCCATCATCTCCTAAGTGCAGTGCTCCAATGTATTCACTTGGTGACAGAGACCTTCTCTCTTCACCTCACCCCCACTGACCTGCTGCTGAATGGAATACATTACTCTGTCTCCACAGAAGAAGGTACAGAAAATCTTCCAGAAATTCTCCAGGACACTGACAGTGAAAGTGAGAAAATGTTGGAGATTAGAATTATTAAAGAGGAATTGCTCAAAACTAATTGAACTGAAGTTTGATACATTGCTCTGATATGTCCCAGAAAATACATGGAGGTGGCCATAGAGCTCTTCAGTCCAACCAGTCCATGTCAAACATAATCCCAAACTATCCTTGTCCCACCTGCCTGGGCTTGGCCCATATCTCCCCAACTGTTTCCTATTCATGTACGTATCCAAATGTCATTTAAAACTTGTAACTGCAAGAAAGAATTATTAATTGCTATTCAAAATTCTTTAGATTCTGGAATTTCTGGTTCCTGAACAATGGAAAGTAGCTGTTGTAACCCAAATAAAAACTGGAGTTGGAGAGAAAACAAAATAATGTTAATTTTTTTGCAACTTGATGTCTGTTACCAAGAAAATATTGGAATCTTTTATGAGGGCTGTGAAAACTATACACTCGGAATAATCATGATATGATTTGGCAGAATCAACTTAGATTCAGGAAAGGGAAGTCATCTTTGACAAACCTCTGGAGTTTGTGTTAATTACATTTCAGTCCACAAATTTCAGATGTGTGTCCAAATTATCCCCAGAAATGTCTTCCATTGCTGCTACACTGTCTTCCCAACTAAGATTATAGTTCCAATTAACTCTAGCCAGTTCCTCCCTCATGTCTTTGTAGTTTCATTACTCAATTATAATCATGTCACATCCAAATGTGAGCAATACATTTAAACTGAAAGACGGAGGTTTGAGAGCTAAGACTTTGTGAAGAATTGGAGTATTTATTAACTCAATATATGTAATGTATGTAAGAGAGAGGGAGAAAGAGAGAGAGAATATGGATGATGAGATGTAAAAATAGAGAAAACTAGACTATCGACAGAAGTAGACGTACTTTCCTGTTTGTTTTGGCAATTCCTGTGTGTTGTGGTCCTTTATAAAATAGTTGAAGCATCCACACTTGAGAACCAGTGGGAGTGGTGTACTTGAATTGACAGAACACTTTTGACATGTTTGCACACAGGTGAGTGAGTCAAGCTGGAGTCCAGAGGTAACAGGGAATATACTACATGGATTGAGAATTGTTTGGTTGAGGTAATACAGAGAGTTGAGCCTTTTCCGGACCAAATGCTGTTATTTATGTGGTATCACATGCATCAGGGTTTGGCCATTTGAAAGGCATTGTACCATTTGGATGAGGACAGCAATAGCGTACATCTTATTTTGCAATGATTAAATGGTGCAAAGTTGGGAGGTTTTGTCGTCCAAAAGGACCTGTATGTCCTTGATCATGCAGGGGTACATACAGGGGTATCAGGAATGAGGGAAGTAAATGGTATGTCATCCTTCATTGTAAGATGATTCAAGTACGTAAATAAGACCATATTTCTGCACTTGTAGAGCGTTGATGAGAGAGTATTTAGGGGCATGGTGCTGTAAGGAAAGATCTCCTTGCCACAGACACGGTACAAATGACTATCACCAGTCTAATCCCTGAGATGATGGCACCAAGAGGAGTGAGCGAAGAAACTGAGTGTTTAATCTCTAGATCTGTGTAATGAATATATGCATTAAAAGATTTGGCAGTGAACACTTATGTCCAAGAAAGACATTGAGAGGGTGAGAAATTCCATATGTTACCCTGTAAATACATGTGGATTTTACATGTAAAATGACATAGAGTCCCATGTCGATTGAGAAAGAAGTCCTGGCTCTGAATGAAGCATCCCCAAATTACTGTGTGACCCTACACTGATTGTCATGTTGTTCACAATCCCAACATTAGCCACAATACCTTACTTCGGAAACAGAAAGCCATTCCAATCGCATTCTGATCTTCACAGAGAACACAAGTCTGCCTTCTCGGAGGATGACACCTTGAGATTTTGAACAAAACATTAGGCTTCCCACCTCACTGCTGTAAGAATGCATTAAAGCACCGCATGTGTACCATGAGCAATGGAAGCGCGAGGAACAGCGTGAAGCAGACTATCCATGCAGCCTCTGCTCCATTTGCTGGTCATGTTGCAGCATCAGTTACCTCACTCTGTTTCTATGTAAGTGACTGTAGGGGCTGAATGGCCTCCTCCTGTTCATATGTAAGTGACTCAAGGGGTTGTACGGCAGGGACAAGTGCCTAATTGAGCTTCCCTGTGTTCCTGTGTAACAGCTCGATGTGCGAACTAGTGTGACAATGCTGTAACTGTATGAGGTTATTTTGTTCTGGATTCTTTTAAGACAGAGTTTGAATAAGAGGCACAAAGCTGCCTAGTTAATAAAAATTGAGTAAACAGCTTGAGAGGCTTCAGTTTTTTCACAACATCTGTCAACTATTTCACTAATGCAGCTCCGAATAAATGTCCACCACATTTCTTGCTCCATGTCAGTGCATCATTGCTGCTGTCGCACAAGGAGTCATTTCCTTAGCAACAAATGGGCCTACTTGATTTAAATATATGTTTATATGTGCCTGCATAATTTAAAAATAAAATGTTTAAGTTCTTCACAAATCTGTGTTAAAATGAATGCGTCTTATTCCTAAATAAACATGGAAATTACTAGAAAAACTAAGCAGACTGGGAGGATCTATGAAGAGAAATCAGAGTTAACATTTCAGGCCCAGTGAACCTTAATCAGAACCTGCTTTATTTTATAAATTACTTCCTCAGTTTTATTCTCCCATACACAAGGAAATATCCATCAGGTATTCACCAGCTACACTCTCTTCAAAATGCTATATAATCAAGAAGAATGTTTCTCATTGTCAGGTCTGAGCTCTTAATCCTTCATAGGGCAATGCCTTCATCCCAGGACAGTGTACAGGGAACCATCTTTGAAAATTTTCAAACACAGTTGTGTTTTTTTTTCAGTTTAGGGCAGCATAACTACGCACAGAACATCAAATGTGGTCTCAGCAATGCCCTGTATAGATGCAGGGAAACATGCCTAAGATCATACCCGACACCCTTTGCAAGAAACAACATCATTCAATTCACTTTCCAGGTCACTTGTGACATCTTCAGAATAATATGATATGATTTATGTACCAGGACACACAAATGCCTCTGTAGCACTGACCTCTTGCGTTCCATCTCCAGTCATGTAATTTACTGCTGTTTTATCCTTTCCCCAAAACACAACTTCCCACAATCCACACTGTACTGTTTTATTTGTAATGCCGAAAGTTTGCTCATTATCATCCCCTGTCTACAGCCTGTTGTAGATGGTCCGCCTCCACTTGACAACTTATTGGACGACTATGCTGGTGTACTCGCAAATTGAGTTCCAATCCTATCAGCCCTTGATCCAATCCAGGAATCTAGATTGTAAACTGTTGATGACCTTACACAGATCCCTGAGTAATTCCATTAGTTGCAGCTTTCCAAACTAAATATAAATAATTATCTCTCCTCTGCATTTCCTGTTAGCAAACCAGGGCTCGCTGTATAGCAGCCGAGAAAAGGTTGCAGGGCCTCTCCTGTGGTGTGCAGCTGGTTGTCGAGGTGTTTCTGAGCTCAGCAATACACCATTAGGGTTATTTGTTGTCAGATCAACAGGTAGAGGTTGTACTGCCAATGATTCTGATCCTTGAGCATTTAAAAAACAAGGACAGAATATAGACTGACATTTGAGTGTAATGCTGCACGGTCAAAAATGCTGTCTTTCAGATGCAGCAATAAATCTCGTCTGCCCTCTCAATCAGGTGCTCAATTTTCCCCGGAAATGTATTGAGGAGGAGAGGAGATTTCCAAGCAGCCTGGTTTACTTTTGTCCCTTTAACAGTACCACAAATACAGATAATCTTAATGATTAATTTCATTTTTGGCTGTGGGTGCTGTGTGGAAAAATTGCCACAATTCGTACACAGTAAAATAAAAAAAACATGTCTTTGATGAGTGACCTTACAGACGTTTGCAAAGTCATAAGGGGCACAGAAGTGTAAACAATCAATGTCTTTTCCCCGGGGTGGGGGAGTCCAAAGCGAGAGGGCATAGCTTTAAGTAGGGAGGGGAAAAATTTAAACAGGACTTAAGGGGCAACATTTTCATGCAGAGGGTGGTGCATTTATGGAATGAGCTGCCAGAGGAAGTGGTGGAGGCTGGTACGATTACAACATTTAAAAGGCATCAGGATGAGTAGATGTTTAGGAAGGGTTTGGAGAGTCCTCAACCAAATGCTGGCAAATGGGCCTAGATTTATTTAGGATATATGGATTTATGGAATGAGTTGGACCAAAGGGTCTGTTTGCATGCTATATGTCTCTATGTCTCTATGACTGTATGCCTAAGTACTTCATTCTAGTCCGGTGTTACTCCAGCGGGAAGAAGAATGATCTCCTTTTCCTCTGTAAGTCAGCATCAAATATCATTAATAACAGAGTCTTCAATGTTCCGTGGGAATGACAACACCACAGACAGCACAATATTAAAGAGAAAGATATATTCTTATCTCAAACTTAATTGGGAGCCTCCGTAAAGTGTGTTAACCTCACAGCAAGTTACTTCCTCTTTAAAGAGCACAACAAATAGGAGCAGATGTAGGCCATTCATTCCCTCAAACCTATTCCATATTCCGATTAACTCTGTTCAATAAAGTATTTATCAATCTCAGCCATCACTGCTCTCTTGGGAAAATATTCCTGATACCTTTCGACCAGATAGCGTCAGAAATTGGAGCAGAATTAGCCATTTGGCCCATCAAGGCTGCTCTGCTGTTCGCTCATGCTTGACTTGTTTCTCAAAACAATTCTCTTGCCTTTTCACCATAAACCTCGATCTGCTTATTGGTCAAAATGTAAAGACACAGCTGTGTGTGTGTGTGTGTGTGTGTGTGTGTGTGTGTGTGTGTGTGTGTGTGTGTGTGTGTGTGTGTGTGTGTGTGTGTGTGTGTGTGTGTGTGGCAGGAGACCGGGTGGTTATGGAGGATTGTCCTTCAGACAGGAAGCCTGTGACTACCGGCGATCCACACAGATCGGTGCTGGATTTACTTTGGTTTTTCATTTTAAAAAATGATTTAGATGAAAATTATAGAAGGTATGGTCAGCAAGTTTACGGTGACATTGAGATTATTTGAACCGTAGACAGGAAAGGTTTTCCAAGATTACAAAGAGATCTTCATCAATTGGATAATGAATCATAAAGGTGTACAGTATAGGAACAAATCCTTTGGCTCAATATGTCAATGCTGACCAGGTATCTGAAATTAATGTAGTTCCATTTGCCAGCATTTGGCCTATATATTCCTCATGAACCCTTCCAATTCATACACCCATCCAGATGCCTTTAAAACAGTGTTTTCACAAGCCTCCAGCACTTTATCTGGCAGTTAATTCATATGTTTACTTTATAAATCTTTCCCCTCGCACCTTAAACCTGTGACTTCTAATGTTTGACTCCCCACACTCTGGGAAAAAGACCTTGACTATTCACCCTATCCAGGCCCTTCATGATTTTAGAAACATATATAAGGTGTACATTTTACTCCAATCAACACAAATGGTTGAGCTTTCTGTTATCCTAGGCCTGAATTCTGAAATTCAACACTGATACCACTTGCTTCTCAATCAAGTCACAATTCTAGAAAAAAATTCAACCAACTTGTTCAGACATGTTATGAAACACATCTGTGGGATTTGAATCTAGGCCTTCAGGCCCAAAGGTGGAGGCACTACCACCACACTGCAATGGCCCCTGAATCTGCAAACTCTCCTGTAAATTTGCTCATCAACCTGTTCTGACAGGCTGTGACCCACCTCTGCAATCAGCAGGACTTAAATCTAGAACTTTTGGTTCAGAGCTAGTGACATTACCACAGGTTCAGGGACGGGAATCGAATCCAGGGCTTTGGCACAGAGACATTGGCGCTACCCATTACACAAGACCAAATTCATGCCCAGATTTGGCGTCACATTTTGCATGCCAGATTTCAGCTGAGTTTGGATGTATCAAATTCTGGTTAACTTTACTGAATTACACAGGGAAGATTTATCAGTGTTGAACAAATGCAAGGTACGTGTCTCAACTACAGGATGTTGAGTGCATGTGCTGTGCCATTGAGATAAAGTATTAATATCTTTAATTGCTTGGCTAGCAATGACTTATATGGCTATTATCTTTAATCATCCCTCTCCCGACCCATTCTCCCACCGCCAACACACCCACTCCACCTGGACACCACCCCAAGGTCTCCTACCCTCCCTCGACCTCTTCATCTCCAACTGTTGTCGAGACCTCAATCGCCTCAACCTCTCCACCCCTCTCACACACTCCAAACACTCCCCCACAGAACATGCAGCCCTCCGCTCCCTCCACTCCAAACCTAACCTCGCTATACAACCTGTGGACAAGGGAGGTGCAGTTGGAGCATTGCACACAGACCTCTACATTGCTGAGGCTAGACGCCAGCTCTCTGACACCTCCTCCTACTGCCCCTTGATCATGATCCCACCCGGACCATCAAACATCATGTCCCAGACCATCCACAACCTTGTCACTTCAGGTGACCTCCCACCCATAGCCTCCAACCTCATATTTCCCCACCCCCACAACACTTGTTTCTGTCTCCTTCCCGAAATCCACAAAACTGACTGCCCTGGTTGACCCATATTCTCTGCCTGCTCCTGCCCCACGGAACTTATCTTCACTTATCTCAACTCCATTTTCTGCCCCTTAGTCCATGAACTCCCGACCAATGTCGGTGATACCAGCCACACCTTCCATCTCCTCCAACACTTCTGATTTCCTGGACCCAACACCTCATCTTCACCATGGACGTCCAGTCCCTATATACTTGCAGTTTCCATGCAGGTGGCCTAAAGGCCCTCCACTTCTTCCTGTCCCACAGGCCTGACCAGTCCCTCTCCACTGACACCCTTGTCTGCTTAGCTGAACTCGTCCTCACCCTTAACAACTTCTCCTTCAATTCCTCCCACTTCCTACAGACAAAGGGGGTGGCCATGGGTACCTGCATGAGCCTAAGCTACGCCTGCCTCTTTGTAGGGTACTTGGAACAATCCCTCTCCCGAAGCTATACTGATCCTATCTGCCACCTCTTCCTCCATTATATTGATGACTGTATTGGCGCTGCCTCATGCTCCCACGAGGAGATTGAAAAGTTCATCCACTTCACTAACACCTTCCACCCCAACCTTAAGTTTACCTGGACCATCTCTGATACCTGTCTCTTCCTCCTGGACCTCTCTGTTTCCATCTCTGGAAAACACCTGGAAACCGATATCCATTTCAAGTCCACTGACTCTCCCAGCTACATAGAATGCACCTTCTCTCACCCACCTTCCTGCAAAAATTCCATCCTCTATTCCCAATTCCTTTGCCTCCACCGCATCTGCCAATGAGATGAGGCATTCTACTCCCAGACATCACAGATGTCTTCATTTTTCAAGGGCCGCAATTTCCCCTCCACAGTGGTCGAATACCCCATTGACCTCATCTCTCATGTTTCCCACAACTCATCCCTCACACACCCTCCCCACAATAACAACAAAAATAGAACCCCCTTCTCCTCACGTACCACCCCTCCAACCTACGGATCCAACGCATCGTCCTCCAACACTTTCGCCATCTGCATTCTGACCCCACCACCAAAGACATTTTCTCCCTCCCCACCCTTATCTGCTTTCCAGAAGGACCACTCTCTCTGCGTCTCCCTTGTCCACACAACACGACCAACCAGCCCCACCACTCCTGGCACTTTCCCCTGTAACCACAGGCAGTGCTACACCTGCCGTTACACCTCCCCCTCACGCCCATACCAGGGTCCAAGGAAACCTACCACATCAAACAGATGTTCACCTGCACATCTGTTAATGTGGTATATTGTATGCCCTGTTCCTAATGTAGCCTCCGCTCCATTGGGGAAACCAAGCAGAGGCTTGGAGACTCCTTTGTGGAAAACCTACGCTCGATTCACGACAAACAACTGCACCTCCCAGTTGTGAACCACTTCAACTCCCCTTCCCATTCCTTGGACGACATGTCATCCTGGGCCTCCTCCAATGCCACAACAATACCACCCGGGGGTTGCAGGAACAGCACCTCATATTTCGCTTGGGAACCCTGAAGCCCAATAGTATCACTGTGGCTTCAGAAGGTTCAAAATCTCCCCAACCCCAACTGCATCCTAAAACCAGCCCAGCTCATCCCCGCCTCTCTGACCTGTCTGTCCTTTCTCCCACCTATTCACTCCACCCACCTCAACTCCCACCCCCACCCCCTACCTACCAACCTCATCTCCGTCTCCTTGACCTGTCCATCTTCCTTTGAATGACCAACACCCACCCTAACTCCCCACCTATACTCACTTTTACTGGCTCCATCCCCGCCTCCTTGATCTGTCCATCTCCTCTCCACCTATCAGCTCCTTTATCCATCTTCCATCCATCGCCCCCTCGCCCTCTCTTTTATTTCAGAATTCCTTTCCCTTCCGCCATTTCTGAAGAAGGGTCCAGGCCCAAAATGTCAACTTTCCTGCTCCTCCGATGCTACTTGGCCTGCTGTGTTCATCCAGCACTATAACTTGTTATCTCAGATTCTCCAGCATTGGCAGTTCCTACAATATCTGTAGACTACAAAGTTAGGGAAAGAAATTCTGCCGATATATTCTATACTATGAAGAATCTCGATTAGATATTACTGAACACCAGATATGACAAAAGAGCACAATTTCCAACTCCAAAAGATCGTATTGCAGATCACTATTTCCCGCCTCTAACATGTGACTGCCCTCCTCCTAAAACTATTAAATGTTACAAGGAAACAAATTGTACTCTAGGAATGAAAAAACAAAGTTTCTGGAAAAGCTCAGCAGGTCCCGCAGCATCTGTGAAGGTAAAAACAGAGATAACATTTGGGGTCCAGTGACCCTTTCTCAGAAGTGATTGCCACTGGGAAAATATCAGTTTATATGCCGAAAATAGGGAGGTGGGTGGGGTAGGGAGTAAACGATAGGATAGAGCCCAAAGAGAGAGAAAGAAGTTGGACGACAAAGGAATTGCTAATGATCAGGCTGGGAGGGTGAATAGCTGTTAATAGGGACTGTTAGTGACGAACAACAGGGGGTGTGTAATGGCAGACTGTGTGGTAACAAGGCCTGGTGTGTGGGATGGGGGCTGGGACATGGGAAAGTTTAGACCCTAAGATTATTGAACTCACTATTGAGTCCGGAGGGCTGTAGAGACCCCATGTGGAAAATGAGTTACTGTTCCTCCAGCTTGCGTTGGCTTCACTGTAGCACTGCAGCCACCCGAGACAGAGATGTTGGTCAGGGAATAGAGTGGTGCGTTAAAGTTGCAGGCAACAGCTAGTTCAGGGTCTTTTCTGCAAGCGGAACATAGATGTTCTACAAAGCGGTCGCCAAGTCTACACTTCGTTTTCCCAGTGTAGAGCAGACCACATTGTGAGTAGTGAATACAGTAGGCTAGATTCTGGGAAGTGCAGGTGAAGTGTTGCTTTACCTGGAAGGTATGTTTGGGCCCTTGGATACTGGGGAGGGAGAAGGTAAATGGGCAGGTGTTGCACCTTCGCCGGTTACAGGGGAAGGGCCATAGGGCCATGGGGACGTGTTGGGGGTGAATGAAATGTGGGCCAGGGTGTCCCGGAGGAAACAGTTCCTGTGAAGGCAGACAAGGAAGAGGAGGGGAATATGTGTCTAGTGATGGCATCTCGCTGAAAGGGGCGGAAATGGCATCTGATGATCTTCTGGATGTAGATGCTGGTGGGATGGTTGGTGAGGATAAGGGGAACTCTATCGCTAAGAGAAGGGGTGAGGGCAGAAGTGCAGGTGATCGGTCGGGCCTGTTTGAGGCCCTGTCGACAATGGAGCTGGGGAATCCTCGGTTCAGGAAGAAGGTGGACATGTTGGAGGCTCCCTTGTTGAAGTTGGCCTCATCTGAACATATGCGACGGAGACAGAGGAACTGAGAGAATCAGATGGAGTCTTTGCAGAAAGTGGGATGTGGGGATGTATAGTCCAGGAAACTGGGAATCTGTGGGTTTGTAAGGAATAGTAGTGGTAAGTCTATCCCCAGAAATGAAAACAGAAAGGTTGAAGAAGGGAATGGAGGGGTCAGAGACAGACTAGGTGAAAGTGAGGGCAGGGTGGAAATTGGAAGCAAAATATTTGAAGTTTTCCAATTCCAGATGAGAAGGAGAAGCAGTACAGATGATATTATTGATGCATTGGAGAAAGAGTTGTGGGTGGGGGCTAGAATAGGACTGGAAAAAGGAATGTTCCATGTAACACATGAAGAGACAGACATAACTAGGACCCATCCGGTACCCATGGCAACGCCTCTTACCTGAAGAAACTGAGTCTCCTCACCACAGGCTGGTCTGCAATCTACCCCACAACCCCACCTCCTGCCTGCACAAGGCAAACAAAGCTCTGGGTCTTTGTGAGAATAAAGGCCAGAGGTTGTAGGCCTTCTGGAGATGGGACGATCTTTCAAAACATGTCAGGGTTGTGTGGGGGTTCGGAACATCACTCACTGGGCTGTGGTGTGGCAGATTGTGTTTAATTTGCATAAATGCAAGACATTGCTTTTGGTAAAACAAGTAAGAGCAAGACTTATACAATTTAAATTAGGACCTTTTGTAGTGTTGCAGAACAGAGGCTAGGCCGTCAGGTATAAGCCTTTGAAGTTTGTGTCACATACAGACAGGCTGGTTAAGAAGGCATTCAGTTCACGACCTTCTTTGCTCAGACCTTTGAGTTTTGAGTTGGGATGTTATGTTCACACTGTACAGGATGTAGGTGAGGCATCTTCTGAAGTACTGAGTCCAGTTCTGGTCGGACTGTTATAGGAAGGATAATATTAATCTGGAGAGGGTTTAGCAGAGATTTACCATGATGTCGCTGGGAATGGATGGTTTGAGATATAAGTGGGGGCTGGACAGGATGGGACTTTTCTCACTTATGCATAGGAGGTTGAGGGGGGTACCTGATTGAGATTTATAAATAATGAGGGAGACAGATAAGTTGAATGGCAGGTATCTTTTCTCGGAGGTTGAGGATTTCAACACTATGGAGATATTTTAAGTTTTGAAGAACAAACAAGAAAGAATGAGGGACAATTATTTTACAGAGAGTTGTTCGTGTGTGGAATGAACTTCCAGACAAAATGGTGGCAGTGGGTACAGTTACAATGTTTAAAAGACATTTAAATAAGTACAAGAAGAAGAAATCAGTTTGGATGGTGTTGTGAGTTGCTGCCCTCCCAAGCCCTCTGTGAATAAATCCCTGATGGTTCTCATCCTCTGCTGCTGCCTGTGCAGTGGTGTGTGGAGACCAGCAGAGGGTGGCATTGTATCACATTAAACTGCACGGAGACTGTCAGACCTGCTCTACACAGAGACGCACAGATAGACACACAAATACACTGATACTTACACAAGTAAGGGGAGCCTGTCAGAATTTCAGTGGTTCTGTGGTTTGTCAATATTTCATTCATTCCATCAGGTGTGTGTCAGGATTTCCGTTATTACATGGATAGCATTTCATTATTTGAGTCACTCCGTGCGACTACATCAGTATATGCTCGCTCCAGTGAGTGTGACAGTATGTCAGCTGTTCCGTGGCGACTGTGGCTCTATGAGATTTTCAACGCTTGATTATTGAAGATATAAGGACAAGTTGGGAGACTCATAAATATTACAGGTTAGTTTCAGTATCTGAGCTGTCTGAAGGAGGAGGTGTAGGAGGGAGACTCCGTGCTCCCTTCCTGGGAGCTGGTGCAGACGATGTGTTGTGAGCCCACCTTCCTGCCCACCAAGACCGTGGGGATTCCATTTGTACCGGCTCGATATAAGAGGGAGATGGCATCAGGGGCACGGTTTCAGGTGGAAATGGAACTGACAGTGGGGTTAAAGTGAGAATTACCCTTCACTGAACATTGCTCCTTACTCGGTCGGTGGGACGTGTATATTTTGGAATATCCACATGGGTCGTCCTGGCTCTCTCCGGCTCATTCCAGGGTCCTCCCCATGTGGTGGAGCAAGGTGGGTGAGGGAATTGATGTGGGGAACGCCATCCCCCGGCTTGGCCCTTTCTGTCCTATTCCAGGCTGTTTCTCCTGGAATGAGGGAAAGGGAGGGAGGGAATGAAAGTGAATGTGCGTGGCCCTGCTGTTAGTGATGGTGTAGGTGAGGGGGAAGTGGTGAGGTATTTGGATTGATTCAGTCGACAGTGTTGGATCCATGCAGTGTTTTCAGTGTCGGGGAATAGCGGAGCTGTGTGTGTGGTGTGTGTGAGTGAGAGAGAGAGAGAGAGAGAGATGGAGCAGAGGGAATACGGTGACACTTATCCTGACAGAGCGGGGAAGGTTATCGTTGCTTGTCCTGTGTTGCTGGGCATTTCTTCAGACTGCAGGTATTGCACTGAGCCAGGTGGTGAGCTCAGGCCATGCTCAGTGGGTCTGGTGGTGTGGTTTCATCTACTAAAAGAATGGTCCTCCTTTGTACTAGCCCGTCCACCAGGACCTCTGTGTCCCTTTCGATAAATCTTGGTGTTATCGGCTCTTATCTGCCAGGCTCGGGGTAAACTGTGCAGGCTGGATCCAGACTGAGACAGTTCAACTGTGTGCCCATTGGACTTTTAAAGATGGCACCTGCGCCATGGATCATGGAATACTCGGGTCATCCAGGCGATAGGAACTATTACCAGTCATGATAAGTGGGAGAATCAGGCTGGCATGAATGAGAGAAATGGCATCTGCTGGGGTAGGTAGATAAAGAGGGGAGATTGATAAGATAGCATCAGAAAACTAACTCGGCCTCCTGCAGACTATCCCTCTGTTGTATACAATTAAATGACACTGGGACAAATTATTGTTACATTCAGCCCAATGATCCAAAGGCTGTGCTCACCACACTCTCAGTCACAACTGCAGAACAAATGCTCACTCAAAACTCTCCATCATCTGAACTCACAGCAATATCTTATTCACACATCATTCCTGAAAAACTGACCCATGTTGTAAGATGTTATCAAAATTTCTCTCTGGAGAGAAGGAGGAAGCGAGGTGACTTGATCGAGGTGTACAAGTTAAGGCATGAATAGAGTCGATAGCCGGAGATTTTTCCCCAGGGCAGGATTGACTGCCACGAGGGGTCATAGTTTTAAGGTGTTAGGAGGAAGGTACAGAGGAGACGTCAGAGGGAGGTTCTTCACCCAGAGAGTTGTGAGTGCATGGAATAGTTTACCAGTGGTAGTCGTGGAAGTGGAGTCATTAGTGACATTTAAGCGAATGCTGGACATGCACATGGACAGCAGTGAATTGAGGGGAATGTAGGTTAGGTTATTTTATTTTTGGATTACGAATATTCCATGGCACAACATCGTGGGCTGAAGGGCCTGTACTGTGCTGTACTTTTCTGTGTTCTATGTTCTAAATGTCTACATGTCAGCATTCTAAAACTTGTGAACACATCCTTCCATGACACTGTCTCTCAAATTCCCCCTCTCTGTGTATTTTTCCAACCCATCCCATTTGTTCGTATTTAAACTGATTCCCCACCATCTCTCTCTGGCAGTGATTTCCACACCCGTGGCACCCCTTGTCTTGGCACATTGGAGATACGGAGCTGTAAATAGATGGGAGCCCTACATCCTGTCACTTCCAGCATGGGCTGCAAGTTTCCCCAGGCTAGGCAGTGATTTAACACAGTGTTACCAAGCACTGCACTGGGGTGGTCTGTACAGATCTACACGCTGGGAGGGTAACTGCTCAGGGTTTACAGATCAGTTCAGTGGTGTTCACTTCACAGCCCCCCTGTGCTGGAGAGATACCTGGTCCAGGTTTATGGATCAATCCATTCGTGTGGTCTGCACAGCTCCCCGTGCTGGACTGATATCTATTTGACTGGTGAGGCCTGCAGTGTGTCCCACTCTGGACATATTGCTGGGTTGTATTGAGCAGGACACTAGCCTGGTCTGCACAGTGCTCCATGTTGAACAGATATTTCATCTGGGTTTGTGGTGTGGGCTGGTTCTGTGAGGTGGATTGAGAATGTGAGATAACTGACCATTTTAGCTGATCTGGTAATGCCTTTAATTTGTGTTTGCCAGTTGTGTTGAGTTTGGAGAGAGATTTCCACCGTGAGGCTGAGTGGGTCTCACCAAAACTGATGGACAGATGGTCTTTGTGATGCGGGTCTTTATAACTCCATCACATTCTGTATCTGACATTCCCTGGAACATTCTGTAACCAACATTCCCTG
Source organism: Stegostoma tigrinum (assembly GCF_030684315.1). Taxonomy (NCBI): domain Eukaryota; kingdom Metazoa; phylum Chordata; class Chondrichthyes; order Orectolobiformes; family Stegostomatidae; genus Stegostoma; species Stegostoma tigrinum. The sequence goes on along the minus strand of NC_081361.1, from coordinate 5,449,956 downwards.
GAATATTCTGTAACTGATATTCCCCAGAATATTCTATAAATGATACTACCCGGAATATTCTGTAACCGACATTCTCCGGAACATTCTGTAAATGACATTATTTGTGAACGGTTGGATGTGAGTTAATTGAACAAAAGAGGAACTGTGAAGAAGTGACCTATGCCTGCTCTTGAGTGATCGAGTGTGTGGGAATGTTCTAGTAACATCTGTTCCCATGGATGTGTGTTTGTGTCTTTAGGGAGGGAGAGTTTCTTGTGTTTTCCGTTAGGTTTTTTTGTAAAAAATATTGAAACATTACTATTTGTTATTTCAGCTTCATTTTTTTTCAGTAAATCAGTGATACATTTGAAAATGTCACTGGGTCCTCAATCAAAGTAGTAACGTTCCCTCCAGGCTGATGTACAATTCATTTGTTTCCCTTCCTCACAGTTAACGTAATGACGATATACGTCCTGCTTTGTGAAGATTGTGGATTGTCTCCATGTGTCAGATGTTACCTGGGGGCCATGGCAGTGGCGGATCTACTGGTCATTATCCTCAACCTGATATTGAGGCACATTCCCATTCTTTATGAGGAGCAGTTTTATTTCCTGTTGTCCATCCCCGTGTGTAATAGCCACACTGTCCTGCTTTATGCAGCCACTGGCTGTTCTCTCTGGTTCACTGTCACTTTCACCTTTGACTGATTTGTGGCCATTTGTTGCCAGAAGCTGAAAAGTAAATATTGCAGTGAGAAAACGATGGCTGTGGTTCTGGGAACAGTGACTGTGCTGAGTTGTTTAAAGAGCATTTTCTGGTATTTTCTGCTCTCAGCTCACTATCAGCTGGTGAACTACCCCTGGTTTTGACATGGAACAGATGGTGATAACTTCTCTCGTGTCTGGATCACAATCGGATTCCTCCACCACATTCTAACCCCGACTCTCACTTCTCCTGAGTCTGCTGTTCAATGTTTACACCGTCAGACACATTTTAGTGACCAGCAGAGCCTGCAGGAGACTCCGGGCTCACAGCAATGGGGACGGTCAGTGTGACACAGAAATGCAAAATCGAAAAAAATCCATCATTTTACTGTTTGTGATCTCAGCCAATTTCATCCTGTTATGGTCAACTTTAATGGTGTTTTCTATATGCGGCCGAATGTATAATTTGGGGTATGACTCAATGTATCTTGATGCTTTTGTGCGGGAATTGGGCTTCATGCTGCAGCTCCTCATTTGCTGCACAAACACCGTGACTTCTGCCATGACCCAGACTAAGTTCAGGCAGCAGCTGAAGAATGTGCTGAACTATCCCTTCACCCAAATTCATCAATCAGTCAAATTCACTCATTAATCAATCCATCCAGGATTTTCTCATTTCAGTTCAATGTTTCAGCAATGCAGCAGCCTGTCGCTATGGTAACAGACTGAGGGTAGTGCTGGTTTATCTAACCTTATCCCACCACAGGGGGATCCAGGGAAACATGTCAATATTTCTCTCAACTCACAGGCCAAAGAGAAAAGGCATCATTCCACTGACTGCATCCCTAACTTCAATATGTAATTAACATTCATTAAAAAGTGCCAAGCAGCACAGCAAACTATATTGTTGTTTGTCTTTGTGTTGAAGAAGCTCAGTTGGAGGGAGACAGACTCGGCCCCAAGGGAATGGGAGGATTTCGGGACTGAGCTCAGGAGTTGGGTTTCAGTCACTTAGTCCTTGCATTCACCTCTGGTCTATCTCTGTCATGGACTAGAATCCCTAAAGTTTGGAAACAGGCCCTTTGTCCCTCAGAGTCCACACTGAACCTCAGAGTATCCCAGCCAGAGCCATCCCCTTATTACCCATGTAAGCTACACCTCTCTGAACACTATGGGCAATTTGGCAAGGCCAATCCACCTAACCTGCAAATCATTGGACTGTGGGGGGAAACTGGAGCACCCAGAGGAAACCCATGCAGACATGGGGAGAATGTGTAAACTCCACACAGACAGTCGCCTAAGCATGGAATTGAAGCCGGGTCCCTGTCTCTGTGAGGCAGCAGTGCTAGCCACTGGGCCACAGTGCCGCCCTCTCTGGCTATCCCTCCTCACTCGTTCTCTCCCTCTCTGACCTACATTTCTCCATAATCCCCTGCTTCCCATCCCACTCTCCATTCCCTTCCTTTTCTCCTTCCACCAACCCTCTCCAAACTATGCCCTCCCTCTCTACCTGCATCCTGTCTCTCTCTCTCCCTCCTCCTTGAATGACCGCCCCCACTTCTTTCAGCCTCTGCCTGTGTGAACTTCATCTCCCACACTGTGTTTTTCCCCCTTCCCTCACCTCTCCCTAATCCCCATCGCACTCTTTCCCTCTCTCCGTCCCCCTCTCCCTATCTCTCTCCCTGTCGCTTTTTGTACCCTTTGTATCTCCCCTCTGCCAGGCACTCACCTCTCACTCAGCCCCTGTTTCCTTGTCTCCACCTCTGTATTTCTGACCCACATTCTCTCTCTCTCTTTCTCTCTCTCTCTCTGTGTCCCCTCTTCCCTGTCATCCTCTATCCCTTTGAGATCCTCACTTACCTCTGTAGATCCCTGGCTCCCCAGCCCCCGGCCCCCATTCCCCTGTCTTCCAGCCCCTGCCCCTGTTGCTCTCTCTCTGTCTCCCTCCCTCCCTTGCTGTCACTCGCTCCCTCCCTGTTCCTCGCTCCCTATCAGTCGCTCTAGCTCTCATTTCCAAGACATCCCTCAATCCCTCTGTCCCTCACTTCCAAAACATCCCTCAATCCCTCCAATTTATCCCTCACTTGCTCACTCCCTCACTCCCCATCCCTTGCACCCTCCACCCCTCCCACCCCCCATCCCTTACCCCATCCCACTCCCTCACTCCTTCCCACTCCCCCTTCCCTCCCCTCTCCCCCTCCCCCTTTGCCCCCCATGTCCTCCCTCAAAAATGCCCCACCCCCTTCCTCCCCACCCACCAACTCCCGCTCCCTCCTAATCCCTCCCCACCTGCCCCTCCCCCTCCATTCCCACTCCTCCTCCCTCTTTTCCCTTCCTTGTTCCCCCTCCCTCCCCCTCCCTCCCTCGGTCACCCTCCTTTCCCCTCCCTCCCTTGCTCCCCCTCCCTCCTCTTCCCTCCCCTTCCCTCCCCCACACTCCCTCCCACTCCCTCACCCTCCCTTCGCCTCTCTCCCTCACTCCCCTACACTGCCCCCTCCCTCGCACCCCCATGCTCCCTCGCACGCCTGCCCTCCCCCTCCGTTCCTCCCTCTCTGCCCCTCCCCTTCGTGCGCTCCCTTCTCCCCGTCACTGGCTCTCTCTCTCTATTCCTATCTTCCTCTTGCATTGACCCCACCTCCCAATGTCACTCTTTCCCACTTCCCTCACGCTCTCCACATCTGGGATAAGTGCATACTCCATGGCTACGAGTACAAAGTGAGTATGGGTTCTCAGGCCATTGCTGGTAGAACATTTTGGTGGTGTTTCACAGGTTGTTGATAGGAGTACAGTGAGGAAGGGGTTTACAGGCCATTGTGAGGAGAACAGAGTGGGGATGGGTTCACAGATCATTGCTAGTGAAAAGACTAAAGAAGACTTCACAGGTTTTTGCTAAAGGGCAAAAGACTGGGGATGGGTTCACAAGCCGTTGCTAGAGGAGCAGAGTAAGGATAAGGTCACAGGCCATTCCTTGGGGAACAGCTTGGGAATGGGTTATCAGCCTGTTGCTATCACAACAGAGTGGGGATGCGTTCAAATGTCACTGCAATGAGGATAGAGTGAAGACGTGGTCACAGGTCAGTTCCAGGAGAACAAATTAAGGAAACGTTCACAATCAATTTCCCGGGGATCAGAGTGCGGATGCATTCACAGGCTGTTGCTAGGGGAACAGAGTGGGGATGTTTTCATAGGTTGCTGCTACGCTGAGAGGTGGGGATGGATTAGGTTTGTTGCAAGGGGAACAGAGTGGATTGATTCACAGGGTGTTGGTAGCAAAACAGTGTGGGATTGGGTTAACATTACTGTTGCTATGAAACAGTTTGGGGATGGGTTCACAAGTACTTTTCTTCAGCAGAGAGTGGCGGGAGCTGGGCGTAAGTGAAGTCGGAGCAGTGAGGCAGTTAGGAAGGTAAGTGACTGTTATTTAAGCACTTACCTCGAAGCCCCAGGTCCTACACAGTACGGCCTCCCTCCCTCCCTCCTCCTCTAACCTAATTAAAAGTCCACAGACTCGCAGCAGGAAGAGCGGGAATGTCGATCAGAGGCCTACAGGTGGTGAGTCTCTGCTGTAAAGATTAGAAAATACCTATCTTGTCCAGCAGAGCCCTCTATTCCTGTTCCAGCAGCAGAAAGAGTGGAGCCCTAACCGTGAAGGACTCTCTTGTGTTCTTCAGCAAAGGCTTTTCAATTTATATTTCTTGTGTATTGTGTAATTGATTAAAAGTTTAATTGCTTAATTGAAAAAAGAGCATAGCAGAGAAGTATTAGAAAGCATTTAATACATAAATTGTAAAAGTTAACTTAATAAATAGTAATGGCTGGACAGGCGATGTGCTGTAGCTGTATGATGTGAGACCTGGCTGATCCCATTGTGAACGGCAGCGACCACATCTGCGGCAAGTATTGGTTGCTGGAAGAACTCCGGATCAGAGTAAATGATCTGGAATCTGGGCTTCAAACTCTGCGGCACATCCGGGAGGGGGAGAGTTACCTGGACACTTTGTTTCAGGAGGCAGTCACACTCGGTAGATTAAATAACTCAAATTCAAAGAGTTCAGGGACAAGGTGTGACTGTAAGCGAGGCAGGTGGGGGGATTCTGAGTTCAGGAGTGCAGGACCCTCAGCCCTTGACCTTGACCAACAGGTATGAGATCCTTGTTCCCTGTACGGATGAGGGAAAGGACTGTGGACAGGATGAGCCAGCTGACCACGGCACTGTGGTGCAGAAGGCCATTCAAGAAGGGGGAGCAAAAAGACAGGTAGCTCTTATAGGGGATTCTACTATTAGGGGGACAGATAGTATCCTATGCAAGCTGGATCAGGAGTCCTGCATGGTGTGTTGCCTGCCCGGTGCCAGGGTGCGGGACATCTCTGACCGGCTTGAAAGGATATTGGAGCGGGAGGGGGAGGATCCAATTGTTGTGGTACACATTGGGACTAACAACATAGGCAAAGCTGGGGTAGAGGACCTGTTCAGGGATTATGAAGCACTAGGAAAGAAATTGAAGTACAGGTCGTCAAGGGTCATAATCTCCGGATTACTGCCTGAGCCATGTGCCAATTGGCATAGGGAAAAGAAAGCTAGGGAAGTAAACATGTGGCTAAGGGATTGGTGTAGGAAAGAGGGATTCCATTTCATGGGGCATTGGCATCAGTTTTGGAACCGGGGGGATCTGTACAGTTGGGACGGTCTCCACCTGAACCGATCTGGAACCAGTGTTCTAGCGAAAAGGATAATTAGGGTGGTCAGTAGGAATTTAAACTTCTGAGTCATGGGGAAGGGAAAGTGAAAGAGATGGAGTATGGAGTTAAATGGAAAGATAAGCAACAGGATAGCGTGTGTACAGGTGGGTTTAAGCTTGAGGCAGACTAGGAATACAGCAAAAAGGAAGGATAGCTTAAGACATCTTAGGTTTTCCAATCTCTCTATTAATGATAAGTAAATTAGCATTAGGGCACTTTATCTAAATGCTCGTAGTATTCACAACAAAGTAGATGAATTAACAACACAAATCCTCTTGAATGATTATGATGTGGTAGGCATGACAGAGACATGGTTGCAGGGAGTTCAGGACTGTCAGTTAAATATTAAAGGATTCACAACATATCAAAAAGACAGGGAGATGGGCAGAGGGGGTGGGGTTGCCTTGTTAGTTAAGAATGAAATTTAATCTATGGCATTGAATGACATAGGGTCAGAGGATATGGAGTCTGTGTGGGTGGAGTTGAGGAACGACAAAGGCAAAAAAAACTATAATGGGAGTTATGTACAGACCTCCTAACAGTGATCAGGACCAGGGGCGCAAGTTGCACCGAGAAATAAATAGGGCATGTCAGAAAGGCAAGGTCATGGTGATCATGGGGTCTTCATATGCAGGTGCACTGGGTGAATAATGTTGCCGGTGGATCCAAAGAAAGGGAATTCATGGAATGTTTGCAGGATGGCTTTTTGGAACAGCTTGTGGTGGAGCCCACAAGGGAGCAGGCTATTCTGGACTTAGTGCTATGTAATGAGCCAGACTTTATAAAAGACCTTAAAGTAAGGGAACACTTAGGAGGCAGCGATCGTAATACGGTAGAACTCAGTCTGCAATTTGAAAGCGAGAAGGCAAAATCGGATGTAATGATGTTACAGTTAAATAAAGGTAATTACGGGGGCATGAGAGAGGAATGGACGAAAATCGACTGGAAGCAGAGCCTACCGGGGAAAACAGTAGAGCAACAATTGCAGGAGCTTCTGGGTGTAATGAGGACACAACATAGAGGTTTATCCCAAAGAAAAGAAAGATTATCCGGGGTGGGATTAGACAGCCATGGCTGACAAAGGAAGTCAGAAAATATATCAAAGAAAAAGAGACAGCCTATAAAGTTTTCAAGAGCACTGGGAAATCAGAAGATTGAGAAGGCTACAAAAACAGACAGAGGATAACAAAGACAGCAATAAGGAAGGAGAGGATCAAATATGAAGGTAGGCTAGCTAGTAATATTAGAAATGATAGTAAAAGCTTCTTTCAATACATAAGAAACAAACAAGAGGCAAAAGTAGACATTGGGCCACTCCAAATCGATGCTAGAAGGATAGTGATGGGAGATAGGGAAATAGCTGAAGAACTTAATAAGTATTTTCCATCAGTCTTCACAGTGGAAGACATAAGTAGTATGCCAACAATTAGGGAGAGTCAGGGGCCAGAGTTGAGTATGGTAGGCATTACAAAAGTGAAAGTGCTAGAAAAGCTAAAAGGTCTAAAAATTGATAAATCTCCTGGCCCTGATGGGCTACATCCTAGAGCTCTGAGGGAGATGGCTGAGGAAATAGTAGAGGCTTTGGTTGTGATCTTTCAAAAGTCGCTGGAGTCAGGGAAAATCCCAGATGATTGTAAAATTGTTGTTATAAACCCCTTGTTTAAGAAAGAATCAAGGCAAAAGATGGAAAATTATAGGCCGATTAGCCTAACCTCGGTAGTTGGTAAAATATTAGAATCCATTGTCAACGATGAGATTTTTAAATTCCTGGAAGTGCAGGGTCAGATTAAAACAAGTCAGCATGGATTTAGTAAGGGGAGGTTGTGCCTGACAAACCTGTTACAATTCTTTGAAGAGGTAACAAGTATGTTAGGCCAGGTAAACCCAGTAGATGTTATCTATCTAGACTTCCAAAAGGCCTTCGATACGGCGCCTCACGGGAGGCTGCTGAGCAAGGTGAGGGCCCATGGTGTTCAAGGTGAGCTATTGGCTTGGATTGAGGATTGGCTATCTGACAGAAGGCAGAGAGTTGGGATAAAAGGCCCTTGTTCAGAATGGCAACCAGTGACAAGTGGTGTCCTGCAGGGTTCAGTGTTGGGGCCACAGCTGTTCACCTTATATATTAATGATCTGGATGAAGTGACTGGGGGCATTCTGGTGAAGTTTGCTGATGACACGAAGATGGGTGGACAGGCAGGTAGTACTGAGGCGATGGGGAAGCTGCAGAAAGATTTAGACAGTTTAGGAGAGTGGTCCAGGAAATGGCTGATGAAATTCAGCATGAGCACATGTGAGGTTTTGCATTTTGGAAAAAAGAATACAGGCATGGACTATTTTCTAAATGGTGAAAAAATTCATAAAGCGTAAGTACAAACTGATCTGGGAGTGTTGGTCCAGGATTCTCAAAAATTTAACTGGCAGGTAGAGTCTGCGATTAAAAAAGCAAATGTAATGCTGTCGCTTATCTCAAGAGGGTTGGAATATAAAAGCAGTGATGTGCTTCTGAGACTTTATAAAGCTCTAGTTATGCCCCATTTAGAATACTGTGTCCAATTTTGAGCCCCACACCTCAGAAAGGACATACTAGCCCTGGAGCGTGTCCAGCGGAGATTCACACGGATGATCCCTGGAATGATAGGTTTAACGTATGATGAACGGCTAAGGATCCTGGGATTGTATTCATTAGCATTTAGAAGGTTGAGGGGAGATCTAATAGAAACTTACAAGATAACGTATGGCTTAGAAGTGGTGGACGCTGGGAAGTTGTTTCCGTGAGGCGGGGAGACTAGGACCTGTGGGCACAGCCTTAAAATTAGAGGGGGTAAATTTAAAACGGACATGAGACGACATTTCTTCAACCAGAGAGTAGTGGGCTTGTGGAATTAATTGCCACAAAGTGCAGTGGAGGCCAGGATGTTAGATGCCTTCAAGGCAGAGATCGATAAATTCTTGATCTCACATGGAATCAAGGGCTACAGGTGTGCAGGCAAGTGGTGTTGAAATCCCATCAACCATGATTTAAATGGGGGAGTGGGCTTGATGGGTCAAATGGCCTTACTTCCACTCCTATGTCTTATGGTCTTATGGTCACTGCTAGGAGAACAGAATAAGGTGGGACCACAGGCCATTGCTAGGGCATAAGTGTGGGAATAGTTTGATAGACTGTTGCTCCAAGCACAGATTGTGGATGCATTCATAGGCCATTGCTAGGGGAATGGCAGTGTACGCAGGCCAATGCAAGAGGAACACATTGAGATGGGTAAACAGGCCTTGCAAGGATAAGAGAGAAGGAATGGTTTATCAGGTCATTGCTAGAGCAATTTAGGGCAGATGGGTTCACAGACCATTGCTGGGGAAGAACAGTGGAGATGTGTTCACAGATTATTGCTAGGGAAACAGAGGAAAGATGAGTTCACAGGCTGTTGCTAGGAGAACAGGCTGAGGCTGCGTTCACAGGGCACTGCAAGGGAGACAGAGTGAGGATGGGCGTCACAGGTCAGTGATGGGGCAACAGGTTAATAAAGGGGTCATAGGCTTTCTCTAGAGGGATCAGGTTGGTTCGCAGGTCACTGATAGAGAAACAGAGCAGGAATGGGTTCACAGGCCATTGTTTTGGAAAAAAGAGCAGAGATTGGTTTACAGGCCATGACTAAGAGAACAGATGAAGGACTGGTTCATACATTGCTGCTGTGAGAACGTTTGGGGATGTTTCACAGGTTGTTCCTTGGGGTACAGTGGTGATGTGGTCACAGGCAGTTGCTATGAGAAAAAAATGGGGATGAGTTGGTAGGGAGAGAAAGTGGGGATGGGTTCACGGATCATTGCGAGGCGAATGGATTGGGGATTTTTCACACAGTGTTGCTGAGTAAAAGGAGTGAGCATGTGTTAATAATTGTTGCAAGGAGAAGGGAGTGTGGATGGTTTCACAGACCATTGCCAAGGGAACAGCGTAGGGATAATTTCACAGGCTGTTACAAGGAGAATATTGTGGGGACGGGTTCACAGGCTATTGGTAGGGGTCATAGGAAGGATAGTTTCACAAGTTGTTGCTTAGAGAACAGTGAGATGTGTTGACAAGCCATTGTTCAGTTTACAGAATGGAGACAGGATCACATGCTGTTGCCAGTGGACCAGTGTGATGACTGGTTCTCAGCCTTTTGCCATAAGGGATGATTGGGGATGAGTTAGCTTGCTGTTGCTGTGAGAAAATATTGTGGATGGTTCACAGGTCAGTGCTAGGGTAACAGAGTGAGGATGGGTTGACAGGCCAAGGAAAGGAGAGCACAGTGGGAATGGGTTAAAAGTTCATTGCTAGGGAAACCGAGTAAGGATGGGTTTACAGGCCATTGCTGGGAGATGTGAAAAGGGATAGTTTCACAATCCATCATTCGGGAAACCGATTGTGAATGTGTTCATAGGATTTTGCTCTGAGAGAAGAGTGAGGATGGGTTCAGAGGTAACAGAGTGGTGATGGGTTCACAGGTCAGTGGCGGGTGAACAGATTATGGAAGGGTTCTCAGGCCTTTTTCTGGGGAATCAACATGGGTATGGGTTCACAGGTCGTTTCTAAGGGAACAGAGTGTGGATTTGTTCAAAGCTTAATGCTACATGAACAGCCTAATGAACGGTTCACAGGTCTTTGCTAGGGCAATAGAGTGGGAAATGATTCACAAACCAAGGTTGTTGACTTGCTCGTTGAGCTGGATTGTTCTCTTTCAGACTTTTCATCACTGTGCTAGGTAATATTATCCGTGAGGCCACCAATGAAGTGACGTTGTTCTACTCTGCTTAGAATATATACTGCCTGCTGCATAGCGTTTCCAGTTTAGTTCTGTACGTGTTTGTATGTAGGGTCTAATTCTACATGTTCGTTGATTGCACTATGGGTTGAGAATCATGCCTCGAGGAATTCTCATGCATGTCTATGCTTGGCTTAGGCTACTGTGGTTATGTTGACCCACTTAAACTGATGGCCTTCATTGTCCGAGTATTCTGCTATTGCGGGAAGTTTGCTGTATTGTTTCACTGCCAGCTGATGTTTGTGCATTCTGATGGCTAGCTTCCTTCCTCTCTGTCCGATATAATACTTGTGGCAGTCGTTGCACGGTATTTTGTAAACTACACAAATTGGCCAAGGATCTACAACAGAGGCTGAAACACCTCGTCAATGGATCACCCAATTCGATTCACTCTGCTCAAGAATTCCTCAATACCCTCAAGAACTTAGAAATCAGCGAAGACAAGGTAATGGTATCCTTTTATGGCGCAGCATTATTCATGTCAATTGACATCCCATGAGCCAAAACAGCAGTAGCCAAATTATTAGAGGAAACAGAAACACAGACCAGCAGCTCCATCAGCAATGATAACATACTCAACTTCCACAGACAACGCTGGATTAGGATATTTTATATGGGCCACCACTCACCGCAACATGCCTGAACTATGGAGTAAAGAGGAAGAGTGTCAGTACAAAGTCTTCGCTATGAACAGATATCCTTGGAACTTCATCTGCAGGTGCGTACTAAATAGGCAACAACAGGGAGACATGATACATGTTGTAACACACTGGTCACACTGCCCTACATCAAGATCATATCAGAACTGACAACAAGATTCCTAAGACTACTGGGAATCATGGTGGCACACAAGCCCACAGCTACTCTTTGACAAACACTCACAAAGATTAAAGACCCCATTCCCACAACATGTAGAACCAAAGTAGTTTACAAAATACTATGTAATGGCTGCCACAAATATTACATCGGACAGACAAGAAGGAAACTAGCTATCTGAACACACGAACATCAGCTAGCACCAAAACTACACAACAAACTTTCCCCAATATCAGTACACTTGGACAATGAATGCCATCAGTTTATCTGGGACAGGCTGTTGTTGGCGGTATAGAGTGAGGATGGGTTCTCAGGACATGGGTTCTAGGGAAACCATGGAAGGATGGGTTCACGTCAACCCTATGACAATTGCTCACCCAAACCAAAGACGCCTACCCACGATGGACTGAATCAATGTCGTATACAGGATTTCCTGCGGAGCCTATGACAAATATAGGGGACAAACAGGAAGGAAATTAACAACAAGGGTACATGAACACCAGTTGGCTACAGAAAGAATCAACAAATACTCACTCATCTCTACCCACATGGATAAGGAGAACACCAATTCAACTAGGACAACACCAAGATCCTGGGACAAGCGAAGCAAAGGCAAGAATGGGAATTCCTAGAAGTCTGGTACTCCACGAAGAAAGCCATCATCAAGCACAGAGAGATTGACCCCATATATACTCCACTGTGAAGGAAAACCGGAAGGAAGGTAATCCAGCTCAACAGACTCCAGAGTTTAAATAACAGACGGGAAAACATGATGGTGCTTCATCTGAGGTTGCACTGGTGATGTTACCCAGCAGTGCATTGGAACATTTGTGGAACAACAAACCAGCTCGGTGAGCCAACCAACCACAACATCACTGCCATGTAAGTTCCAGTCTGTAGCTCACTCCCGTGTATCTGTTATTCTGCAAATAAAGAGCACAAATTCTTCAACTGGGTTCCACTCTGTAATTCACTCTCCAGTCTCAGTTATTTCTACAAGCACTGAACCCCTCAACTACACTCTTAATTGCAACTCATTCCATGGTATCTGTTACTTTGTATTTAAATTACATTGAACCCCTCGATTTGACTCACTCCTGGGCATTGTTAATCTATGTATAAATCAGCTTGAACACCAAGATTAGATTCAATTTAAAAGCCACACCCAAGTATCTGTTATTCTCTGTCCAAACAACTCCAAATTCTTCAACTGGATTCCAGCCTGTAACCTGTTCCCATGTATCTGTTATTCTAAATATAAATCAGCCCAAATATTTTACTTAGATTCTGGTCTGTAACTCACTACCATAGAACAAAGAACATAGAATAGAAAAGCATGGCATAGGCCCTTTGGCCCACGATGTTGTGCCAAAATTTACCCTAATCATAAGGTCTGTCTTATCTCCACCCCTACATTATACAACCATCCATATGCCTACCTAATAGCCGCTTAAATGCCCCTCATGAGGCCAACTCCACTACCCTTTAGGCAAAGCATTCACCGCCCTGACCACTCTCTGAGTAAAGAACCTACCTCTGACGTCTCCCTTATATCAATCTTCACTCACTTTAAAGCAATGCCCCCCCATAATAGCTACCTCCACCCCAGGAAAAAACTCTCTGGCTGCCTATTCTAACTATATCTCTAATCATTTAATACAGCTCTATCAAGTCATCTCTCATCCTTCGTAGTTCTAAAGAGAAAAGCCCTGCCCTAATTCTCTCAAACTTTCTTTGTAAGACCTTCACCCCATTCCAGGCAACATCCTGGTAAAACTCCTCAGCACCTTTTCCAATGCTTCCACACCTTTCCTGTAATAAGGTGACCAGAACTGGACACAATACTCCAGATGTGGCCGAAGCAGGCTTTTGTACAGCTGGAGCATAACTTCATTGCTCTTGAACTCAATCCCTCTATTAATGAAAGTTAGCACACCATATGCTTCTTAACAATTCTATCCACCTGGGTGGTAGCTTTCATGGAACTGTGAAATTGAACCCCAAGATCCCTTTGCTCCTCCATACTGCCAAGAATCTTTAGCCCTTTGCACTGTCCACAACACAACCCACCTTTGTATCATCTGCAAACTTGCTAGCCACCCTTCCACTCCTTCAGCCAAATCATTTACAAAAACCAGAAATAGAAGAGAACCCAGAACAGATCCTTGTGGTACACCACTTGTAACTGAGCACCATGTTGAATATTTTCTATTGACTACCACCCTTTGCCTTCTAAGCGTCAGCCAATTCTGAACCCAGTCTGCCATATTTCCCTCTATCACATGCTTCTTTACCTTCTGCATGAGCCTACCATGGGGAACCTTAACAAACACCTTACTTAAATCCATGTATACCACATCCACTGCTCTACCCTCATCCACGTGTTTGGTCTCCACTTCAAAGAA